>NW_019396557.1:50488-58472 GCF_000591075.1 Eurytemora carolleeae | reverse complement strand
CCGGAAAAAGGGAGGAGGGGGGCCGAAGGGTGGGGGACGGTTCAGATGATGTTCTTATTTAATTTTTGCAAAAAAAAACTATAAATATATTAGATCTAAATGTACACCAAAGAAGATATTTTTTTAATGAAGCTCGCATTTAGTTTTTATCCGTTAAAACCGCTTCCTCTAAGTTTATCCTACTAGCATGAAAACCATAGAGTCTACTTGTACTTTGTCTTGAAGAGATAGGGCTAGTCCCTTTGTGATGTTAATTCCCGTTTTTTCATGTGATATCTATTCCCGATTCCCGCTTTTTCGTGTGATGTCTATTCCTAATTTTTTTCATATGATATCTATTCCTAACAGATAATACTGAAAGCTTTGAGAAAACTTACAAATGCAACAAATATCCAAATAAAAATGCAAATAATAACTTTTAAATTCAATCATTTAAAATATTTCTAGGCTAGGACATGCTAACATAAAGTTAAGGGTTAAGAGTTTGGCAGTAATTTTAAGAATTTCCACCCAAAAATACGCTTTCATATGTCGGCGGGCGGAAAATTCCTTTTTTAACCTTGCGGACATAATCACCTGTACGGCGTTGATTCCTCTAGCGAGTCTCTCAAACACACCCTTGACGTCCCCTCCCTCCTGCATAGAGATGATCCTGAGCTGATCCTCCTCGTTCACCCACACCAGGAAGGTCTTCTCGGCGTTGTGGAAGATGCCCCGACCCTCAGGCCAGTCCCTCTCCATACCGGCGGCGATCAGATTCTTGTCGCCGGAGACGAACAGGAAATGATCGTCGACGAGCTTCTGACGAACATCTTCCTCCATACCGAGAAGGGGAAAGTAGTCGCCTGTTCAGAAAATATTTAAGTCTGAATTTATGAAAAAAAACGGGTTGTTTCCATTTCAAATTTGTTGAATATTAGCATATCTCGTCAATTAGTTGCTACAGATAATTTTGAAAATCAATAAACGCAATGAACGAAAAATGATGGTAATAGCTAAATTAAATCCCTTTCTTCTGAAAGCTTAATTTCTTCCCCCAGTTGATAAGGATAGTATCGCTAAAATGAGGAAAATAAATGATTTTGCGCCAATTTCCTTCAAAAATTTTCCCAAAAAGCAGCGATTTAATCTTAAAATACCTGCAAGATCTCCTTCGAGCTTGCCGAATGCGTTCTTCATGAGGTTCTCGACCTCCAGTCTCTGCTCCTTGGTGATTCCAGGAGACAGACCGAACCCTTCAATGCTGCGTCCAACACGGATCCTTAATTAAGATCAGAGAGGTCAAAACATGTGAAATATCGCTTATCTAAACCTCGTGATCTCGATATTCACTGAAACAACTTTAAGCCTTCAGGATATTTAGCTTTTAAATTTAATTATCAGACCTCAGAAAAACTTAACTGGTCGATATTCGTAAAAATTATTTTTCCAAACAAACTTTTTTAATATATTAGGCTGGGTAAAAAAACCAGAAAAGATAGAGAATTCGATTTTTTTAACCTTTTGATTTTTTTTCGTACAAATAATCATCAGATACGAATTTAGCATGAGACGAGACATCTAGCCCTCAAAGTAAGTCATTAGGACGGCCTTTTTTCTTACGTTCGGTGGAGGAGAAGAGCTTCCTTCCTACCTGGTGGATTTGACGGGAACATCATCATCAATGTTACCCTGAATCTTGGTAAAATCCATGTCACTGGTATGGGTGCTGTCGGCAGTAATTCCATGGTATTCCTATACATATAAATTCAAGTTATGGATCATTGAACCAAATTATAGTAAATTTAAATTGCCAGATGAAATTTTTCCAAATTAGCGTTTTTGAGAAATGAGGACATTTGACAATTTTTGTTTCCGTGGTATATTTCTAAGTGAAAAGGGAGAAAAAATTTTCAACAAGGTTTATTTTTCAGTACCTGAATGATAGGATCGAAGACCTCGGCAAAATCATTGTAGCTATCAGCATCTCCAGCATATATACCACAGTGCTGATCATCAAACTCAACAGCACAAGCGATAGCTTTACCCAGAGTAAATCCAGACGTAGCAGTTTTATGATCGCCAAGTTTGTTCCACAGCTGAACAAAATAGAAGATAATTCATTAGTCCAAATCCGAATTTAATGAATTTTAGCCGCGTACATGACCTTTAATTTTACGTTATTTTGTATTATTTTGGGTTAGGTTAGGTTAAGACAATTTCTGGGCCGAGCGCTGCGGCTAGGACAGGCTAGGGGGCCGAGCGCTGCGGCCACGGGTTAGGTTAGTTAAGACATTTTCTGGGCCGAGCGCTGTGGCTTCCAAAAAATTGGAAAATTTGAACCAAAAATGAAGGCAGCCCCCCCCCCCCCTACATCAAATGTGCCAACTCCACCATCCCCTTTATATAAAACTAAATATTTCTAAAACAAACTGAATATTTTTAATAAAATATTATTAAATAGTATTAAATAATGGCACAGTGAAAGGTGGTAAAGCAAATTAATAACTGTATTTAAAAAGTTTTAAATAAGTTATTTGAACAACAAACGATTTGAACGTTAAAATAAATACAATTAAATGACTAACTGGAATTATATCTATTTTAAAAACCCCTAAATTACTGTCATACCTCTTCAGTCACATGCTTAGCGACCAGAGAGTGCTTTGACTTGATTTCAGGGAATCCAGGCATCTTAATTCGTGAGGAGCAGCGGGTCTGAAAGGTGAGAAAACCCTGAGATTATCAAATAAAAAATTGGAAAATGTTTCAATAGAAAAAATGGAATTGTAGAATGATTTAAACTTGAACAAAGCACTCTCAAATTAATGGAACCTTAAGTTAAAATCTTTAAAAAATGACATAGCCAATCAGATCTACAACTGAACAGAATCCTATTCCTATTACGGCCACATCTACATTGTGCCTAAAGCAGACAGCTTCTGGGTGGGACTCGACTGGCAGTGGCATAAACCAGTTTGGCTCCTTTACTTCCTGCCCTAGGAGAATGCAACTTTAAATATTTGATAAAACAAATAATAAAAATATAAAACTAAAATAAACTGAAAAACATAAGCTTAAAGTTTTTTGAATTATTTAAAATTTCCAGGAAATAATAGAAACATTAAAGTTGCATTTTTCTAAATAAACGTAATGAAAATCGCGCAACCTCTGAAACCTTTCACAAATTAATAAGATTTCTACCCAAACTCAAACAAAACTAAAAATCTTTTAATAGTAATCCGAATCTCCCTCTCACATTTTTTCCTCCCCTTCCCTCCTTCTTTCCTTCCCTCCTTACTTCTTTCCTTCCCCCCTCCTTCTTTTTTTTACTTCTTCCTACTTTTCCCCTCCCTCCTTCTTCTTAACTCTTCTTCCTGCTTCCCCCCTCCCTCCTTCTTTCCTTCCTTCCCTCCTTCCTTCTTTCCTTCCCCCTCGCTCCGTTTTTCTTTCTCCCCTTCCTGCTTTTCCCCTCCCTCCTTCTTTCTTTCCCTCCTTCCTGCTTTCCCCCTCCCTCCTTCTTTCTATCTCTCCTTCCTTCTTTCCTTCCCCCTCTCTCCTTTTTTTTCACTCTATCCTGCTTTCCCCCTCCATCCAATTCTTTCTTTCCGTTCTTCCTTCTTTTCCCCTCCCCCCTTCTTTCTTTCTCTCCTTCCTGCTTTCCCCCTCCCTCCTTCTTTCGATCGCCCCCCCCCATTCTTTCCTTTTTTTCTTATTACCAGGCAGTATATTATATTAATTGATGGACCACCTTTGCCTATTCACTTTTCAATAGCTGTAATGCTCAAATGTGTAAAGATTCACACATTTTAATATCCAACTAATAACAGTTGGATGACATTTTAAATGTCCAATTAATAACAGCTGGATGACATTTTAATGTCCAATTGGCCTGCAGTGGATGACATTTTAAATTTTTAATGTCCAAATACTACCAGTTGGATGACATTCACATTTAAATGTCCAATTAATAACAGTTGGATGACATTTTAATGTCCAATTATCAGCAGTGGAGGACATTTTATTATCCAATTAATAACAGTTGGATGACATTCTAATGTCCAAATACTAACAGTTGGATGACATTCACATTTAAATGTCTAATAACCAGCAGTTGGATGAAATTTTAATGTCTAATTTCTAACAGTTGGATCAAATTTTAATATCTTATTACCAACAGTTGGACGAAATTTTAATGTCTAATTACCAACTGCATTTGGATGAAATTTTGATGTCTAATTAACAACAGTTGGATAAAATTTCAATGTCTAATTACTAACAGTTGGATGAAATTTTAATGTCTAATTACCAACAGATGGATAAAATTTAAATGTCTAATTACCAACAGTTGGATAAAATTTTAATGTCTAATTACCAACAGATGGATAAAATTTTAATGTCTTTAATTACCAACAGTTGGACGACATTCACATTATAATGTCCAGTTACCAACAGTTGGATGAAATTTTGATATTCAATTACCAACGATTAAATGACATTTTAAAAAAATGTACATATTACAGCCATGTTATCTTTTCATTGGTTGAAGTTTTATTTCAAAAATGAAATAAAATTGCCTCTAAAGAAGTAATAAATACTTAAGTTTATCTTTATTTTTTATTTAAAGCATAATTTAGGAGGTTGGGGTTAGAGGAAAAGTTTAACAGAATTAATTGAAATCTATCCCAAGTGAATAATTGTGTTTCTTTTTGTTGTTTTTACAGTCATTCGAAGTCCCCTGTGCAGTGGTTAACTTTAGGCATTTGATATGTATAGGTTTTCTCAATGGTTGTAATCTGAATTTTTCAGAAAGAAAGAAAAAATTAATATTTGGTGAAAATATGTTTCATTTTTAGCTTAACTTTTCAATTTTTACAGTTTGGTAACCAAAAGGTTAAAAAATTAAAAAGTATATGCTGTAAAAATTGTAAAATATGTGATCCTATTACTTAACAAATATTTTCATGTAACAGAAAAAGCGAGGCCCATAAAACTATGCAATTTAGGAAGACGATTGTTAGGTTTAAACTCAGAATATTAAGATAGATATTTTTCCTGTTTTGCACTAGGTTTCCCTTCCCTTAAGTGCTAGTGAGGAGCTTTTCTGAAATCTCAGGAGAGGGGATACGCCCCCCCCTGAATCCGTCGGGGGTGCGAAGGTCCTGCCGCCCCCCCCCTGTATCCGCCCCTGCTTATTTAGTTAATATTGTTCTAATTAATAATTTAATATATATGTAGTTTCATTCAACCCTATGAAGGCTGGCTGCTTTAAATTTATTAAGGGTCTAGTTGGGGGCGACCCCCCCCCCCTTAAAAGTCCTGAAATATGTTAAAAATAACATTTTTGTTGTTGTTGACAAATTAAAACATGTGACAACAAATTTTATTTTTACTTATCGCAATGACTTTTCCAAAATGTAACTTTTATATACAGTGATAACCAGAAAACAATGAAATATTAAGACGACATTATATCAATACTTAAGTGTATTCGATGGTGTTACAAAGGAAATATTTTTACCAGATACTTAAAAATTACTTTTTTTGTGAAATCTATCAGTTTTCACTGCACAATTGCTGTGTTTCATGGTTATTGAACTTTTTAAAATTAAAACTTGATTCTCAAAATCGTCTTACTATTATGAGTTTTCTGGTTATCACTGTATGTAGCTTAAACCTATTCCTGCTGGATGGTTGGGGGGGTCAATTTTCACCCCCCCTGTAGTTTTTTTTACATAACTCAAAAAGTATCGAAATTGTTGTTGAAATTTTCTGACTTTTCCTAAATACCTAAAGCCCTCCATACACTTAGGAGTTATCACGATTCTAAACACTTTCAAAATTTAAAGATATTGTTGTATTCCTTAAAATATGTTGAATTTCACTTAATAGTATGAATCCGTAATGCACTAATAGGGAACCCTAAATTATTTAGTTCGTAAACGAATTTTTCCACAGAACAACGGGGGGCTTCAATATCTTAATATCATCGGGAGGGTTTAAAATTAAATTGTTTAAAAAAATGTATTTTAATATTTCATTCATATTTTTTTAGACATTCTTCTGAGTCTTCCACTTTCCCCTCTTGGAGTAATTCTGGGCTCCCACATTCTTCTGAGCCTTCCACTTTTCCCTCTTGGAGTAGTTCTGTTCTACCTCAGAGGAGTTCTGTACTGCCTCAGATGAGTTCTGTTCTCCTACAGAGCAGTTCTGATATACCTATCTTTTCCTCCTGAGCCAGGTATGACTAGAAATTCATTAAAACGTTTGTTAAATTGTAAAAGAATTTTTATCCCGTATTTTTACTCACAATTTCCCTATAAACATGGCAACGTGCATAAATATATCTTAGTATTTTTTGTTCTATATTTTTTTTGACAATTAAAATTTGTGCTGAATTTTGTTAATTTTAGATATCGGAATTTTTTTGTTTCAGCCAATAACAAGAGAAAAGTTGAAGAACAGACAACAGAAGAATTTTACACCTCTAGCTTTGAAGAAATTCCAGGAAATGGATCAATTGCTGTCGCAATTATCCAGCAATACAAAAAAAGAAGAATTAAGATGTCTAACTACAGAAATGAAAAGTACAGCTATGAGTTCATGAAATTTTCTCTGACTCTTCAAGGATATTCAAGAAAAGCTTACAACTATGTCAGAGAAAGTTTTGATGGTGCTAATCCTTCAGAGTCTACATTGTCCAATCTACTCAAAAACATTGCTCTCCGGGATTCTCAAGCTATAAACCAATTCTGGAATCAGGCACAAAAATACTGAGCTTATTCTGTTTAAAAAACGAATAACTTTCAAATTATCAGTTTTAAATAGCTAATGAAATAAATAATTGAACAAATTTTTACTAATTTTTTTGCTATTAAAAGTTTGGTAATTTCTTGTTGTGCCCCCCCCCCCCCTCCTTGATACTGCATTTTTAGAAAGAAAGGACCATGAAGGTTTAAAGGAACTACGAGAGAAAAGAGTTGAAAGTTTTTATAATCAAGGTTTAAAATTTATAAGGACAGGCTTGTTTGGCCAAGTACTGTGGCCACCTTAATGTGCACATTTTTTGCATGTTATGGTCGGTAATTACTTATATTTTGAGGTTACAAAGATAACAAGCATTTACTTATGTGTTTGGCCAAGTACTGTGGTCATCTAAATGTGAAAAAATACATTTCTGTATTTTATTGTAGGTAATTATTTGAGGTTACACAGTTTGGCCTTGCTGGGGCCCAATTATTTTCATTTTGTTTTGGGTTTCCGTTTCGCATTTTTGTAAGGAAGACAACTATTTTGAAACAGTTTTGAAAATACATGTTTGATTAATTGAAGTAAAGATAAAAAGATAACAAGAGAAAGTTTGGAAAGTGAATCTTCAAAATCCCCCTCAAGATTACTGAATATCTGGACATTTATGTATTGTACTGCCCTCCACAGTCCAACACTTCCCAAACCAAATGCTGCCACCTGTTATTCTATAGTATATATATTCTGAGGGTTTAAAAAGCCTAATAAACTTATAAAAATCCGGTGTCATGCCTGGAGAGAACTCATGCCTGCAGCAAACTCTGGTTATGCTACGCAGCAAAGCACAAGTTTCTGGAAATTGTAAAGTGTACACCGACCCCTTTTATTCAATAAATTGATTTGCAAGCTACTTTTAAAACTATTTTCTTTATATACCATCAATTTACATTAGATGGCTAAAATGTCGTCCTTCTTATCCACAGTTTTTGGATCTACAGGGTGTCCTTCAAAACATGACAGTTGGTTAATGGTTATAATGTCTTCTTCCATAATTTATACAGTTCTTTGATGCCAACCAGAATAATGAAAAACATCACATGGCTGTCATATTATATAGTAAAATTGATTTAAAAGTAAAATATTGTTGAGTTAAAATTTTTTTATCAAAATAAACTGCAAAAAGTCTTTAACATCTTCTATAGTATATGGGAGAAGACATGCAATACTATTTACCAACTGTCTGGTTTCGTGGGACACC
>NW_019396557.1:40994-50365 GCF_000591075.1 Eurytemora carolleeae | reverse complement strand
CCCATTCGGTCCAGCCGTTTGGCCGGCTATAGGGAAAATTCAACATATATACAAATGTCGTGTTTATTTTATATATATATATATACAGGGTGTCATTCGAAATCTCTATATTTCAGTTATTTCATGATGTAAAATTTTTCCTTCTATATGCCTCATACTTTTTTGTTACAACCAATTATTTGAACGTAAGTCGAAAATCGATTTCCTTGATTTTTCAATAACACATAAAGCGTAAAGTAAAAATATTCTTAATTAAAGTAATGATTTTATAAAAGTGTTTTTTGTAATTTCAGATTCACAAAAAATGTTTTATTTCGTACGAAGGTACCCATAGCTCTCTTTTCGGTTTTTTTAATGTATATTTTATTTTTAGATTGCTGTAGCTACAAAAGAAATAATCGCTGATCCAAAATTTTAGTTAAAAATGAAACCTAAGACTAACAGCTTATGATTTTTAAAAAAAAATTTCGAAAATCTTAACATTTTTATATACTTTATAAACGAATGAAAATGAGACGTAAAAAATCGAAAAATTTAAAATCCGGGAAATCGATTTTCGACTTCAGTTCAAATAATTGGCTGTAACAAAAAAATATGGGGCCTAGAATTTCACATCATGAAATAACTGAAATATAGAGCTTTCGAATGACACTTGATCGTAGAAATTGAACGAAAATTGTTTCCTCAGTTACTAATACCCCTACTGTACCGTTTTTTTGAGACACCCTGTATATTACTAGATTTGACTGATTATAAAATGGTGTCTGTATAATATATTAAAAATATTCAAATGTCAAAAGTTTTGAATAAATCTACAAAATTAATATTTTTTAGTTGAATAAACTTGTAAAGTAAATATAGAACTAAAGTTTTACACTGTGATCGAATATATTGATTTACTTTGCAACAAGTAATCTGAGTTGAAACAATGTTTTGATTACACCAAGGACCTAAAGTTGGAACAATGTTTTGATTACACCAAGGACCAAAAGTTGGAACAATGTTTTGATTACACAAAGGATCAGAAGTTGGATCAGTCAGTATTTTATTTGAAGGGGGAGGGTCTGGGGGGGAATTCATTTCCATTGTTTACATTTACAAATTCGTTTATTTTTACTTTGCAACAATTTAGTCGTTGTAATTAATGTCGATCAGTATAGCTATATAGTGAAATTGATATTCATAATTTAAAAAAAACCATAGTAAAATGTTTTTTTTGTGTTTTTTAAAAGGTTTTTCCCTCTTAAAAATGTTGCTGAAGCTTCTGCAGATGCAAAGAACAGACTATAGAATGTTTACTCTAAGCTCAGTTCTTGTTTATCAAGCCAACAGGATACAGTGAGAAACATGTGGAAACCAACTGTAGCAATCATGCTTATTCTAGGCAGAATTTTGCAAATACCTTTTTTTCAAGCCAATCCCAGAAATTTCCGAGGGGAGAAATAACTATTTGAACCTTTTTGATTACGATTTTTTGTGTATTTCTTTGTAATACTGCACATCAACCAACATATTTAAGCCAATTTTTTAGTATTTAATGGTACTGTAAAGATGAAAGAATAGGATAAAACCTGAGAATCTCAGGTTTTGAACGATACTTATATGACATTTATCTTTATATGTTCCTGTCTCGAGAAATTGACATAAAACATTTAAGAATTTCAGCCAATGGTAGTGCAGTATCGTTGTCACGTGATACAGACGGAAATTTCGTGACCATGTGCACTGCCATTGGCTAAAGTTCTAGTGACGTAATACGGACTAAACAACTATATGTAATAATTATCAATTATATCTATTAAATAATGCAAAATGCAAATAAAAAAATTATAACAGTAACAAACCTGAATTGGATATCGTCGTTTTCAGAATGGTTGCGTATTTGTTGAATATGATACAATTTTTATAAAAAATTGCATATATATGAATTTTCGTATAAATTTGAGTTTAACACAGTTTTATATCAAGTTCTCAAGACAGGAACATCAGATAGATGTCTCATAGGTATCGTTCAACTCCTGAGATTCTCAGATTTCAGCCTAACCCTATTTAATTTTTCCTTTACAATCCCTTTAAGGTTGTTTATGTTTTTGGGCAATTTAAAATCATAACTTCAATATTCCACAGTTTTATGGGTTGCAATGTAACTAGTGGCCTTTCGAGGTGAGTCGACAATATCTTTTGAATAAAGAGTACTTGGATCATATTCACGAAAACAGACAAACTCAAGATTAAAACGCCGATATTTCAATTTCAAACTTTAAACTCTGCTAGGTTAATTATTTAAAGTTTAAAATGCCAAAAAGTTTACACCATCAAAGCAATAAGGATTTATAAAATTTGCATGAGTTTAAGAGAGGGGAGTGATGAATTCCTTTATAAAAATATTCTTGGCCATTGGACAATGTGCAATTCGAAAAAAAGGTTGTGTAGAAGAGACCGTTGGAGACCGTAGAAGAGAGGAAAATGGAGATATGGATTGGAGGAATAATGGAGGTAGCAGGAGGAGCTCGATAACTAGCGACAATATCAGGCATTTTAACAAATTTTTACTAAAACAAATACATTTTTCAAATGAACTTTCACAAAGGAAATTTCTGAAATGTAGTTTTTAAAATAAAATTTTTCCAACGGAACGTTCATTAAGGAAGGTTCACAAAGAAACTTTAGCAAAGGAAAGTTTTACAAGGGAAGATTTCCAAATGATGTTTTCCAAACTATTCATTTATATTCTCCCTTCAGTAATTTCTCAAAGGTTTCCAAATGTTAATTTTCTGAAATGCAATATTCTTCAGATGACCATGATTCAATTTTCTTTTCTCCCTGGAACCTATCGAGCAATATTTTAGAAAAAAATTTTTTTTTTGGAATAATCATCTTTCTTTGAATTGGTAGAGAAAGTCTACTGGAGGATGAAAGCAAGAGCATAGGAAGAGAGAGAAAAGGAAGAAAAAATCCAAACCAACCTTTTATCTACAATATTTCCATAGCGAAGGTAATTTGTGTAATTTTAAAAAATACTTTTGAAATATTATAAATAACTAGCTTAGGAACCCAGCGTTGCCCAGAGTACTCATAGTTACTCCCGCCGTTTACCCGCGCTTGGTCTTAAATTATGATTTTAACTATTTTCCCCTATAAGAGTCGACTTAGCTTATAATCTCAAAACCTTGCTAAGCACATTAACGAGGTTCTCCCAAGTTCCCCAATCAAAATTTGAGGAAAATCGGTTCAGGAGTTATGATCGGACCTACAAACAGACAAACTGTATATATATAGATATAAATATATGTTAACTTTATTTTTGATTCATCATAACATTTTTGCTAATATTTGAAATATTGTTTACAAAGGAATTGAGTTTGTCACAAACAAAAATGTTCCAATTCCTATATTTTTGCAATATGATAGTGTATACCTTTTTAAATCCAACCTAAACTATTTGATCAAAATCATTTAAATAAGAAAAAGGGATCGAAAAATCAGACTTTGTGGCAAAAACTTCATTCCTTTGGCTAAACTTTTTCAATTTGTTAAGCCTTTCGTTGATGTGGTTAAAACGAGTTTGGAAAGATGATTTATTTTATCAGTTGAGCTTTATTTTTGGTTTTGATTGCATTTTTTTGTTTAAGAAAATTGTGTTTAACCAAAAGAGTTTTTGCAACGATTCCTGAAATTTTTATATTACACACATATACAGTTAGGGATGTTACCGTTTTTATTTAAAAAAAAACGATCGTTTCGTTATAAAACGACGACAAAAAATCGAAAACAAAACGATCGTTTTTTAAAAAAGTTCGTTTTTAAAAAATGGTCGTTTTTATAAAAATCGTTGTTTTGTTAACGATCGTTAACGACGACCCTTCGTTAACGATCGTTAACGAAGAGAGGAAACTGACCTGAAGGGCATCGTACTTATCATTGAGTAGGTTTTAAGAAAATATCAAGAAGTTTTATCTCCCCCACAACTTTTTAACTTTATATAAGACGACATTCAATAAAGTTGCATGTAATTTTTTTTTCAAAAATGATCGTTTTTTTAAAAGCGATCGTTTTTAAAAACGATTGTTATTTGTTTTCTAAAAGTTCAAAACGAGTGCTGTCGTTTTTAAAAACAATAGTTTTTTCCAAAAACGAAACAATAGTTTTTGAAAACAATTGAAAACGAAACAAAAACGTTTAACGATCGTTTTCAAAAACGATTAACAACCCTATATACAGTACAAAATTATCAGTGGAGGGGGAGGGCTATTAGGGCTCACCCCCCCCCCCCCTTTGAAACAGTGAAATTTATGGTTTCCAGGGGGTTTTCAGGCACTGCCAGTTAAATATACTTTTTGTTTTGATTGATCAGAGCTGAAAACTTTAGAACGAAATATCCTTAATCCAATTAATTAATCTGAGTATCCAATGGACACACTTTTGAAGTTCTTCTTAGACCGTTCTTTCTTGGATATAGTAGAGAAAAGTCAAAAACCGATTTTTTAATTTAGAGAGTCCTTCCCGTTTCTGTAAATTATCTTAAATGGCGCGCAAAATTTTTAATTTTTGGGTTCATATACGCGACTCTGATTGGTTGAATTTTATACACTTTTCAGGATACAAGTACAAGATTAGGTTAGTCTCGATAATAAGAAAAAGAGAGGATCAAGCATTGATCTACCATTCTAAAGTTTTCAGCTCAGTATTGATTAATCCTGGTATTCCGGGTCATGTATTTGCTCAAAATGTTTAGTTTAAGTTTATGTAAACAATAGATATTTACATCAATGACATTTAATACCAGTAAAAGCCAACGGTCATATTTTTAGAGTGTCATACCCAGTAATTATACAGGGTAACTCACAAAGAATGAGACTTTAATGTCGACCTGAAAATTCTAAAATATAAAAAAATTTAACAATCTGATAATTAATTTGGTCTTCTATCTTGAAGACTTCAATGTCGAACTGAAAACACTGAAATATTAAAAAACTAGGCTTTTAGGGCGCTTCGCGCCCATCTTCTATTTAAATTGTGAACATGTTCTTTTTGTTTACATTTTAAAACAAAGAAGAAACAAATTTTACGGATTTAAAAAAAAAATCGCGGATTTTCAAGAATTAAAATTTTTTTTACAAAATTAAAAACCTTTAAAACACATTTTTAAAAAAAATTTTATCATTCATAAACCTTCCCTGTGGTCACGTGATGTTCATGTGATCGGTTCATCCGGTTTGACATTTATTGGATAAAAACAAACAAACAGACAAGCCAAATTTATATATATATATATAGCAATCTGATAATTAATATTGCAGTTTTCTTTCTTGAATATATACCTTAAAGATAAAAAGAAACAAGTGTACATTTGAAGAAACCTACGAATGAAAAAATAAAAAATACTGTTAACAAATAAGCAAATTTGTGTTTAGCAGTTCAACAGGAGTCCGGACATTGATGTACACGAAGATGAATTAGTTGACAATTTGAAAACAATATTATCACTGCAACCGCTTCTACAAACCAGGTAAATTAAAATTGCATCATGTTTATACATTGCTATTAACATAATTTCAGTAATGATTTTACACGCAATTTTTCTCTTGTATTTTGAATTAATGATTCAAATTTTTAAATTTTGATATACTAGGCTTTCGGCCATATTCTATTTCAACTTTAACAATTATTAAAAACAAGTTCGCGGATACCATCATAACCTTTCGTGGATATTCAAAATTTTATGAAAACAATTATTTTGGAGACATATTTTTGAAATTCTAAGTATCCATAAACCTTCTCTAAGGTTATGTAAGTTGTCTCAAAAATGTTGGGCCCGATCGGTTCAGCTGTTTTTATGTCTATTGGATTCAAACAAACAAATAAACACAAGAACACCAGGACAAGCAAAGTATACATATGTATAAATAAAAACTATTAATGACCACTACCCTTGCGAGGGAGGGAACCCCCGGACGCCCTGAGCCTCCACATGCAGACACACGCCTCCCAGATTTGCTAGACAGACCGAGCCTCCGCGTTGCAGAAATGAGCATGCGCAATACATCAAAATGTACCTGTGTAATACAGGAGGTTTTTTCAAACTTGTGTTTTAAGTTTAAATAAAAGATTTTTTTTTAAATTGTTCAACATAGTTTCATGAGAGGTTTTTGAAAGATAAAACTCAGTTATCAATTATCAAAAATAGTGCCTAATTATGACAAATAAAGTGGTATGTAACACTTTACACATTTTTTACATGAAAAGGAAAATATTTAAAGAAAAAAATTTGAACTGAATTTCATTTCATCTTTTATAATCTTTGATTTAAACAATACCTTTTATGTAGTTCAAATTAAATCTAGAAAATTTGTATCATTGATTAAAATCCTAACATTTTTCAAAAAAAGGTATTGTTTAAATCAAAGATTACAACAAAACAAACTAAATTTACTCTAAAATATTTCTCCAAATATCTTCCTTTCTGTGTAAGAAATGTTTAAAGTTTTAGTATAAATCTTAAAAACCCCTTTTTGATTTCATATATGTTTCAAATCATGACAATCAATAAATAACTCTAATCTTTAGTAAAATTCTTATGCCACATATGTCAAAAAAAAATGTTAAAATTTTTCATTACTCATAAAAACCAAGATTCAAAAAAGTCGGTGCTGTGTGAAGGCTCGTTTACTGCATAGCGGAGGCACGGTCTGCATAGCGGAGGCTTGGTCAGCATAGTGGAGGCTCCGTCTGTCTAGCAAATCTGGGATGCTCGATGTCTTCACAGCGGAGGCTCATGGCGTCCGGGGTTTCCCTCCCTCCCCCTGCCCACAACCAACTATACCTATAAATGTAGGTTTCAAGATGACCGGTTCTCGCCTCAAGGAAGCTCTGCTGTTCAAGGAACAATACTAAAATGAACCTGTGTTGTCATGGTGGCTAAAATAAATAAATGGCTAATTTCAACTATAAAGTTTTTTCTTCATTTAAGTTCAAATTAGATTTTAAAATGTGATTTTAGTTTTTTTTGATATTTGTTTTATTCCCCACCAAATGATCCTTGCCGGGTCCAGGAGCGGTTTATTACATTTTCTTTTAGATTAGGGGGGGGGGGGAATTGAATAATTGAAACTTTTCGAGGTGGGGAATCCCCCTAATTGTATAGAAGGAGATGTCCCCCAATTATTAAGAGGAATGTACTTAATATTGAAAAAAATCAATAAAGACAAAAAAATGTTGTCTGTTTCCATCTAAAATCACTAAAAATTACGCCAGCAGTCCCTTTTATTATCTATCTGTATTGTGTCGGGTCAGGAACCAGGTTTTCTCCACTAGAGATTGCAACGTCGGCTGGATGTGAACCAGAACTTAGAACAGGTCTAAAGGGACAGTACACGGATTTCAAGTTGTTCTCCATGTATAATGAGGGAATGCCCGAAGGAAACCTTTAATCTGGACAATAAGATATTTTATATGTATCTTTATAATACAACAAGACATTCATATATATATATATATATGTTGCGTATAGCCGGCAAAATAGCTGGACTGATTGGACTGAAATTTTTTTGTGGACCCTCATGGGTGGCCGGGGAGTGTTATAGGCTAAAAAAATCGAAAACAAAATTTTCTTAAAAGTTTTTTAAACATTTTTTTTCAACGGGCAACGCCGGGCCCGTCAGCTAGTATTATATTTAATAGTAAATTTTTAAGTCACAAATATCCTTGTAACAGTCCCAAGAAAAGAAAATATTAAAAAAAGCTTGAGAGTATTGGCTTATTTTTTTAAGCTCATTGCACAAATATTTTTAAACGAAATAAATATTTTGAAATAAGCGATTAAAGGATGTAACTCACCTTGAAGATAAGTTTTTATCGATTAAAAAACAAAACTGAACTGAATATATTTTAGGCATCGTTAATTGCGGATGCAGTTAAAACCGTTAGCGATTATTTCATGTAAAAATAACGAAGGAAATTAAAAAAAAAATATTCCAAAACATTTAAACAGGAAAAAATGATTACACATAATTTATTATTTATCATCTGTAAGTTTCATGAAATTTTAAGCAGAAAAATTTACGACAGTTTTTTAAACACATCCCTCCCTTCGTTCTTTTTACTTTCCATTCTTTATTTTTCATGAACGGTTATTATCATTCGTTAACGATTTAGGAATTAACGGGTTTACCGTTAGTTCACGGAAATTTCCAATAATTCTTGTAAACAATTGCTGTTAGTTAACGAAACTTTGGCCAGTCCTACTCAAAATGTCCGACCTATACAAATATCATTTGAATAAATATATTTAGTGGAAGTAAAAGTAGAAAATCTGACTGATACATCCTTCTATTATCCAACATGTACAAGGTAATCATCCTTCTACTATCCAACATGTACAAGGTAATCATCCTTCTACTATCTAACATGTACAAGGTAATCATCCTTCTACTATCTAACATGTACAAGGTAATCATCCTTCTACTATCCAACATGTACAAGGCAATCATCCTTCTACTATCTAACATGTACAAGGTATTTAGTGGGACAATGTTTCATAACGGTATTCGTTTTGTCTGTTAGAGTGTAAAAAAAATATCTATGTTTAATTTTTTTTCATTTGTGGTTTCTTCTGCAAAAGTTACTGGCGCATTTCTTGCTTATAAGAATTAATGGAGAAACCATTAGAAAAATGATTTACATCAAATTTTAATGCTACCGTTGTAAATTGGGTGTTGTCAGCTTGACATGGATGGTCACTTAAAAATACGCTGATTATGTTCCTTTAAACAATCTTTTTTTTGTATTTTTGTTTTACGCTATAGCTTGATAATCAACGCATTAAGTTAAACGGGTCAGTGTAAACTGCAACAATTGCTTTGTTTAATGTTTACTTGACGACTACTAAAAAACAATGTTAAAAATTCGTCTTTCTATTCCACAGTTTAATGGAAGGTTCTTTAAAGAGGTTGCGTACTCTCGATGCGCCCCAATGTACAGGGTGAATTTTAAAAGTCGATTTTTTTTAATTGTTCACCAAAGCAAAAGAAGGCTGCATTGGTACAACAAATCTTAATATCTTCAAACTTTTTAAATTATCTTCAGTATTGTTAATCTTTCTCTGGTTAAGGAGGCTCTCAAACAAACTTCCATACGTCGAACCCGATATTTGGACTGAAATTTTACTTTTTTACATCACATGGAGGACAAATTTGATATTTTAAAAACTGGCATCGTATTCAACAAGATCTTTTCATGTATCTAGGATCCTTAACCCTATCCCTGCTGGGGTACTTGAAAATCAGGATATGCTGGGGGGGGTCAATTTGACCCCCCCCCTCTAAATCCCATGTTTGATGTCCAAATATGACAAATGATCGTTTTCAAAAACG
>NW_019396557.1:38365-40600 GCF_000591075.1 Eurytemora carolleeae | reverse complement strand
AAAATCAAAATTGAAATGGAATGTCGTCTTTATTGTATTGATATATACCATGATGACTGTAGATATTAGAAATGTATTTATTGTATTGATATATACGACGATGACTGTAGATATTAGAAATGTATTTATTGTAAAAATAAAAAAGCGTATTTTTAAACAAACACTGTAACAACGGGATTTGCAAAGCCAACAGTGACTGCTTGCTTGTTTAACGAGTAAATCATTTAAGTGCTTGACATTTGTTCGGTGGATTTGCTTTAAATTAAATACAATGTTTATTTCTTTCAGATGCAACCATTGTTTCTTCGTAAATTTAATATTTCAAAAAGAACATTTTCAGATTTAAGAAAAATCCAATTTCTTCAGAATTATTGAAATTGTATTTTTAAAGAAAAATAAATCAAATAAACCCTCTGAATAATAATTAAAATAGTAAAATTAAGATATGCTAACTGGAGAGGATACTCGACAAACTGTACAGATGGTACAGCATCTGGCCTGTACATGTGGCTGTACAATACAGCCATCTGACTGTACACAACTTCAGGTAAACTGTACAGCACCTTAATCTGATCAATAACCTGGAAAATACTGTGATTTTCTAGGTTTAAAAGTTTTCACTTCTGATAATTCCTATATGCTTGACTGCAGTAGTAATGCACAATCACTTTTAAAGAGAACAATTGAAAAAATTAAGTATTCAAGATTATAAACAGTAAAAGTCTAAATAACCCGGAATAATGTTGATTGATTGATACTTTAAAGTCGTCATTGACCTTAGAAATAGTTTGCGCATTCAGCATTGGTAACCTGATTTTAGCCCTAATCCTGCCATTTCCAAATGCGGTCTGCCATTTTTTTGCTCGCATAAATTCCAGAGACATAAGAATTTTGATTAAATTTCAATTATTTAAATAAAACCATGTTAATATCTCATTCTGAACAAAATCATTTATATCTCCGGTAATTGTAAAAGCACTAAAATGGCAGACCACATTTTGGAAATAGCAGAACTAGAGTTTTTCGGTGAAAATTAAAAATATATTGCTAAAAGCCAGTTACCAATGTTGAATTCAACAAACTATTTCTAAGGTTAAAGACGATTTTAAAGTATCAATTCCGGCTTATTTAGACTATTACTGTATATAATTCAAACTTGACCAGACAAAGCTGTGTTATTGCATAATCCAGTTCATTTTAAGTACCTTGCCGACTTCCAAGGAGTTGGAGCAAGCGTACATGCTGTACAATCTGTACAAGATGTACAAGCTGTACATGCTGTACACGCTGTACAAGCTGTACAAGCTGTTCTATCTGTTCAAGCTGTACAAGCTGTACAAGCTGTACAAGCTGTTCACAAGCTGTACAAGCTGTACAAGCTGTACAAGCTGTACAAGCTGTACAAGCTGTACACGCTGTACTAGCTGTACAAGCTGTACAAGCTGTACTAGCTGTACAAGCTGTACTAGCTGTACTAGCTGTACTAGCTGTACTAGCTGTACAAGCTGTACAAGCTGTAAAAGCTGTAAAAGATTTACTAGCTGTACAAGCTGTACAAGCTGTACTAGCTGTACAAGCTGTACAAGCTGTACAAGCTGTACATTGTGAATCGGGCAATTGCATGCCATCTTCGCATGGAGGGTCACTTGAAGTTACGCTCCTTGTTTTAGGATTATGTCGCAGAAGATTGTAAGTGTACATGTAAACGCAGAGAAGTATGTTCACCTGATAAAATCTGGGATTCCAGTAAATGTAAGTGTACATGCATACAGCAGGAAGGAGAATGTACTACTGGGTTGTTTTACAGTACATCATCATGCAGGTATAAATTGCTAACAATATCTGGAAAAAAGGGAACCATTAAACTTTCGTTGAACTTTTAGGCTTCAATAGACATTACAGGGATCATATAATAGGAAAATATCAAAAGATCAAATATCAAATGATCAAAACTCTTGAAATGATCAAAGAAGTGTACGCTGAACAGTAGGGGCAGCTACTTACTTTTTTAAAAATATTATAGAAATAGAAATGATATAGAAATGATTTTAGGGTATGCATAAATATTTCTTCTTATTCTTCTCTTTCTTCTCTTTCTTCTCTTTCTACTCTTTTCTCTCTTTCTTCTCTTTCTTCTCTTTTCCCTATTTCTTCTCTTTCTTCTCTTTCTTCTCTTCCTTCTCTTGATAGTTTGTTGTGGAAATTTAACCGGTTTTGAGATAAACAATGCAGTAC
>NW_019396557.1:0-38254 GCF_000591075.1 Eurytemora carolleeae | reverse complement strand
ATGTCTGTTTATCATTTGTGTTATTGTTTACAATCTTTATTATTGTTATTACGCAAAAACTAGTTCTCCAGCAGTCCAAATATGTCACAGCAAAGTGTACGGAAACCCTATCGCCCCCTCCATCTATTCAATTCTCCTTGGTTTTTATAAGTATTTATAATAAAGATACTGTTCAACTTTATTATACCGTGGTCAGCATATATATCAATACAAAATGCACAATAAACTGAAATGCTTCTAAATAAAGAGTGGTCGGCGTATATATGATTATAAACTCCGGTTTATTTTAAGTACCGGGCCTACTTTTTCAAATACAGACTTTGTATGGCTAAACGAGAGAGCACGCCAAGGGATTGTAAAATTTAAGTATCAATGAATTATCAGGTTATAAAATTTGTCACATTGGAAACAAATCTCAAAAGATGAACAAGTATGAACATTTTATCACAGATATAACAACAAGGGATGTGTCTGTTCACCCTTTTGAAATCGGCTCAAGAGGATATATCTCACCGTCAAATAAAGCAAATCTAAAGAAACTGCATAAGTTCTGCCAACCCAGTGTTAGTTTCGAAGCAATGCACGAAAATCTATCAAGCCTTGCAGTGCTGCCATCATACCAATTTTTAGAAAACGTAAAACGCTAGACTGGGACCAAGAAACTCCATTTCTGAAAACCATCTCTGAATATCTAAACAATACTTATGCTAAAAGTTGTGTATTACACCTGTTTTTTTTTGGCAAACCCTGTCAATCATAAAATGCGATATCCAGAGAAAGAGCAAACTTTTATATTGTTTAATGTAAATTTGCTTTAGACAAATATAAATGATGAATATTGCATAATATTACCATTTCAGTAACCCACACTGAATTTATATATATATATATGCTGACCACTGTATTTAAATCATTTCAAATTTTAGCAATACTTTTAATGATAATTTTACCCTAGAAATCCTGACTCGTACTGGAAATCAAGAAGAGAAGAGCTAGAACAACAAGACATTAATTAAAATAAGATTAAACTGCAAATATCTATTTTTTCCAAATAAATATCTACACATAATAAAAGGAATATTATAAGGATACCAAAGTGAGTTTGATTAGCCGAAAAATCGCCACAACGACATCTTTGAGAACTTTGTCAATTACTTCTAAAAAACTAGAATTTAGAGCAAGAGTTTTCTCCATGTTCTACACGTTAATGTTTATGGATACAAAAAAAACACAAATGAGTTAGTACAGTAAAATCAAAAGCCAAGACGTTGCGCCACTTCAAAATCGACAAAATCTGGAAAATGTAACTTTTCATAGCTTTCTCAAGTGAAAATGGTATTGAATGGTATTGACTTCATTCTTTGGTAAAGGCATTAGGTGCCTAAATACAAAAGCGCTCTGAAGGATGGAAGGATACAAGGGGGAGGATACAGGAATTTAATCAGTCGTTTTGATGTGAATTAGATACAAACAGACAGACTAACACACAAAGTATATAAAAAGACTATAGATAGAAGGGATTTAAGAATACACAGTATTAAATACCTCTGTCCTTGGATGATAGTTACAGATTGGTGGAAAACACAGAAAATAAAATAAAAATTCATTTCTGAAATATATATCGACAAAAATAGAAAACTTTCAAAAAATAATTAGTTTCAACACTAATATATTTTTTTTATTTTGAATCTGTATGGAATATTTTAAAAAATTGACACTTGTTTAACAATTATATTTTTTATTTTGAATCTGTATGGAATATTTTAAATAAAAAAATTAATAAAAACAATATAATTTTTATCAATTTATCAATTATGAAAATGAAAACATATTTGTAAATAAGACACATAGGGTTATCTATGAACTTATGCATATATGTTTTTTTATCTTGACAATTCTGATGTATCATGTTTTCTGCTCATATAAAATGTATAATATTATATTTCATTCATGGTAAACATGTAGTATTACATAAAAATATGTGTTAAATTTTTTGTGAACTGTTCCTCTGGTTGCAAGAACTCTACTCTACTGCAATGGCAAAGTTGACTTAATCCCAGAGTTTATATATTCAGAGGTACAAGTTCTCACCCAGGCAGAAATCATAAAAACGAATTTTCAAGGAATAAAAAGAGGTCAATCTATATATCTAGTAAAGCATAAAAACATGTTTCAAGTGTTCTGTGAACTGATTTAAGTTTCTCTGCTTATCAGCAAGATCTGGGTGTAGGAACTCTACAGAGAGTAGAACTAGGCGACTATCCCCAGGGTTGAATAGAGAGTGCTCGAAGCTATCATCAAAAGCAACCAGTTCACCTTAAAATTGTTTTATTTTAGGTTTCCGTAAAAGTCTTCATAAATGACAAGGCTAAACAAGAAAATAGAATGTTTTTATCAAGGAGAATTGAATAGAAGGAGGGNGTTTTCAAGTACCCCAGCAGGGATAGGGTTAAATCACCCAAAAACCGGCTTAAATCTTGAAAAACTGAATACAATTTTAAGTGGAATCAACAATATTTGAGCCGCGGCTTAAATTCAAGCTTCGGCTCAAATTCTTGATATTCGGCTTATTTCAGTTTTCTATTTCTTTTAATTTCTCAGTTTTTGGTCTGTCCTCATCTTTTTAATAAATATTTTCAGGGACTTTTTATATTCCAAGCAAAAGTTTAACTTTTTGATTTACAACGATATAGCTTTTAAATCTTTATCAAGCAACGATGAAGAATATTTTGAAGTTTTTTATCTTTAAACTAGTTAAATTTTGTGCGTTTCCTTTCTTCTAAAAAACACGACATATGTTCCACATTATTTTAAAGGTTTAAAGTTTTAAAAGGTACTGTTGTTGTGAATCGTGTACGTTTTTTTGTGCGGTATTATTTTTTGTAAAATAACATAATACACATGTTTTATTTTTCTGATTTTTGCTGCTAATAGAATTTATTTGGAAAAACTACAAAAGAAAAAAAAATTGTGACCTCTTTGGGCTTTAAAAAAAGCTTGCGGACAGAAAGTTTACTTTAGTTCGGCGTAAATGTCCAAAAGATTATTATTAAAGACAGATTTAATTAACTTTTATACCTTAATCTGTTGTTTGTAGGTCCAACGTGTGTCGCCAGGTCTGTGTTTTCCTCCAAAACAATTAACTTCTGACTGCATTGTTTACAGTTACTAGCTCCTTCAAACTTTTTCAACAGCTTGCATATTCTCGGGGTTAGAGAACATGAGGTTCTTTTCTTTTTCCCCCAGCTGTAGAAGATAAACTGATGCATCCTTCCTATCTTCACCAGCATGGAGCTATCCGTCCACCAGGACTCAGAGGTCAGGTTGAGCAGCAGGGGGTCAATCTCCACCTTGATATCCTTCCAACTATCTTGGATTAGGCTCAGCTCCCTTGAAAGGAGGTTTGGAGTCACCAAACTCTGTTTGCTCAACCATCTGTTTTTAGATTTCAGATCTTTCACACTCCAAACCGGTTTGGCCGTCAGCTTTGGATTGTAGTCTGAAATATCTCTAATGAATAAGGATGAAAATTAATGATTAGAAATAAAGAAATATTGGAAAGTGTTACATACAGATTAAACCATGGTTTCATTTGTACCGTTGTGAATTAGGCATGTCACATTTTAATTGGAGGTTCACATAAAGTTACGTCAATAGTTTATAGAGGCTCTGTCTTAAAAAATTTTAGAATGTTTCTTTTTCAAAATTAGCCTAACATGATGGTAGATGTACGAACAAGAAGTAAATGGATATTAAGATTCTAATTATTTATAGAATTTTGGTAAAAATCTTAATTCAAAAAAATATAAGTTAAAAAGAATGTTCAGATAAAAATGTTTACCAATGCATCTCTGGTATTTTGATGGAATAAGATGAAGTTTTGAAGAATCTTTTAGCATAGAATCCATTTCAGCAGACTTTCCCTGTTTACTCATTTCAAGACCTAAATTACTCATTTCTAGACCTAAATTACGCATTTCAAGACTTATATTACGCATTTCAAGACCTAAATTACGCTTTTTCTGATTTTCAGATTTTTTTTTATTTTTGAAGCATTATGATTTGATATTATTAAAGTAGTACAGACACATCGTCTAGAAAAATTTGAGTTTTCTTTTAAATTTTGTTAACAATTGTACTATTTATAATCATGAATTTTATTAAATAATCATCAAAATAACAAAATTTTGCCCAAATAATCTAAGTTTGAGTATCTAAGGTAACAAATTTGAGTTTGTGGCAAAGACTCAATTCTTTAATCTATATATAATTAAGCACTTTGCTCATATATATATTACTGTAAAGTAATAATCAGAGCAGCTTCTGAGTTTTCAGATGTAATTATTCAAATTGTTTCGGATTGACACTCTTCAGTTAATAAACATGGTTAAATATATATATATATGTATATGTTAGCTATGCCTACCCAAACGACTGGACCAAATTATCTAAAAATAAATTAAGGAAATCCATAGGCTATACAAAATTTAATTATTTTTCAAAGACTATTTTTTTCAAATGTCGTGTGTTTTTTTTCAAAATGCGAGTCAGCTATTCACACTTTTTCTAATTGTCAAAGAATTTTTATCCTGAACTTCTGAAACTACTTAGTTAGAAATACTTCTCATAGATCAATTAAGCTTTGAAACAAAGCAGAAGTCAAAATATAAAGTTGATTTCAATTTTATTTTCATTTCAATTGAAAATAATCATTTTGAAAATATCGTTTTTGGAGAAAATCCGGGAACCAATTAAACTTTATAGCACAAGTGCTATAATGTACAGGTAATGTGAAGCGGAAGGGGGGGGGGTAAAAGTATTAAAACTTACATAAATAGTTAAGATCCATGATAGCTCTTCCCTTCATTTCTACAGCCCTATCTTTAGGTAGATTTTCCAACACCTCTTCAATATCAACGGATCTAAATTATTAACTAAAGAGATTGATTGTGCTATTTTACCAACTCTCCATTACTTTAAAGGAAGAGAAAAAGGGTATGTTCTATTCACAACGGTACCCTGTAAACCTTTATCTGATCTAATGAGCAAAAATCATCGATACTATTCTCGTAAAAAATACTCCCCTATGAATCTGACACACCAATCTATTATGAAAAAAGAGTCACTCTTAACAAACCCTGTAAAAAAGTGTATCCGTCAAACAAAGCTGTAAAATTCAGCTTGTTTGATGATATTTTTATTTATAAAATTTTCTCTATCGTTTAAAAATAAATGTGAATCGGCTATAGTTGAAATAATGACAGTTATTCTTATATTGAAATAAACAAATCCCATTCTTCGTCAAATTTTTTTTGCTCTTTTATTATTTTAGAAATAAATTTAATAAAATATAAGCTAAAATTTTATTCAAAGGAAAAAAAGATTTACCGTATTAACTTATTTCCATCTTTTGTATCTCCTCTTTTCTGGATTAAAAAAAAGATATTATTATCTTGTATTTAAGGAATTAATCTGTATATTGTCTGTCCGTCCGCCGATCATAATACAGGAACACCTTTACAGATTTCTCTTAAGTTTTGATAAAGGAGCTAGGAGGAACTTAGCTCATGGTTTAAACATTTTAAGTTAAGTTTGAAGTAAAATTTGATTTCTCAAACTTGTCATTTATAATAAAGTATAAATGTAGATGTTTCTTTTTTCACCTTCATCAACGTTGCTTTCATCAATTTGAGAAAGAAGTCGTCTTTAAACTTCTCTAGACCAACTTCTACTGTCTTTGCGCACTCATCATACTTTCCACAGATAAATTGTTCTAAACATTTTCTTAACAAAGGGAATGTTAACGTAATATCAAGTGACATTCTTTAATTGTAAAGATGGCAATGTCTGATTCGCAACGGTACCCTTAAAAGCGTTGCCTGATCAAGTATGAATTATTAGATATCCATGTTTTTTAGCAATTTAAATGTTTATTTTTATTTGCGGGTTTTATGCAAAGATAAATAAAGTGATTTGCGCATTTCTTGCTTATAAGAAGCAATTGGAGAAATATTCATATTAAAAACTCGAGTCAGAAGAACGACGGTATCTTTTACATTTTTGATCAGTGGCAAATAGTTTCACCCGGCCTTATCTATAGTATATGTATATATACTGCACCTATAGCATAGAAAGTGAGGACACTTAAGGTAGAATTTATTTCTTCATGATACTGCATTGCATCTACAATCTGCTCATGCCCGTTTCTGGAAAGAATCAAAAAGGTAAATTTGTGAACAAGAATAGATGCATTAAATATTGATAATTTTGATAATTCACACAAAAGTTTCCAATGACCAGTATATTTCATTGAATTTTTATATAAAAAAGAGGGATCCCATGTCAGGCTTCGACATCCGTCTTGTGCAGTAAACTGCAGTACAAAAGATACGTACACCTCTGAAATACTTTCCTTGCATTATAACCTTGCGGGAAATATAATTCAAATTGATGTAAAATTAATTTTTGCCTTTTGCACTATACTTTACAGTTGTAATGTACTGTTTAGTTCTGCAATCGTACTGTACTGTATTGTACTGTAGTGTATATAAATTACCTGCAATCGTGTTGAGCTAAATCAATATAAAGATGAGTAGCGGATCCAGCTACATGTTTATTCAACACTTCCCTGCTTATATCTGCATAGAAACAAATTGATCAATTTTTTATAATTTCTCAAAAAAATACGATCTGTAGCGTGAAACAAAATATTAAACTGTACGCCCAATAATCTGAAAGGGACTGAAAAAATTCATACCGAGAGATTCTTTTAATTCCTCTCTATATATTCTATTCTCTATGCCCATTTCTAACATTGAATTATCTTTTATAAAGAGTAAGCTTTATCTATCTTTCATTCCAAGCGAAGTAGAAAAAACTACAGAATGTATTTTTTAAAGATTAATATATTGAATAAAAAATTTCAACTTTAAACTCATAATAAGGTATGAGTCTTAGTTTTTTATAGTTCTTGATTTTATTTGTCGAACATATCCCTTCATAATACTTATTATCTTTGCAACCAAAAGGTGTAAACCTCTCAAACTTATAATATTTGATCTGATGCTGCTATAAATTCAAATTTACTTAAAAGAAATAATAAACAATATTTAACAACATTTGTTAAGGTGTGAAAGAGCATTTAAGCGACTAGAAAGAAAATCAACTTCAAGGCCACCGTATAATTCTAATAGGTAAGAAAAATCTTTAAATGGCGTTTATTTTCTGTGAAAAGAGGGAGTGTTCTGTATTATTATTCTTATTTACCATTAAGAATATGCTTCAGATGTTGAACTGATTTAGAACAGAATTCTTCTTTTTCTTCTGTAGAATTGGAGCTCCAAACCATTACTTGATAAGTCTAAGAAAATACATCTCTGTGTAGTAAAACAAGACATTCGTATATATATTCCCTATAGCCGGCCAAACGACTGGACCGAATGGACTGACATTTTTTAAGGGCTAAAAAAATCGATTTTTTTCAAATTATTTAATTTTCTTATTTTCTTAATTCTGCGGGCAATGCCGGGCACTTCAGCTAGTATATAATATATATACGTCCTTTGCCTGGGTGTTTCTTTGTCCGTTTGTATCCAATAAACATCAAAACGGCTAAACCAATATTTGATATAAGGCTCAAACTTATACTTGATAAAACCAATTTAGATAATTAAAATTTTGAAAGTTCCACTTTAATTATTGATAGAAAAAAAAACGTGAGAAAAAGGGATAATTTTGTTACTTCATGGATTTTATTAAATGATAAACAATTATTACAAATTTTTCTGCTATTCGTCTAAGAATGGAGATAAATCGGACAGGGTTTAAAGTTAGTGACCGGCTATTTAAGGTATTTGAACTGAGTATGCAGTGTTGTGGAAAACTTCTTTTGGATTCATTAGAGACATATTAAACTTTTTAAAGATCTGTAAATCCTGAGTTTGAGCGCAAATTCTACGTTCAAAACTCCTGCTTTGGGGGTGGATACGTTTTCAGAATTCGTTTTTTTAAATTATTAAATAACGACGACATAAAATGTTAAAAAAAATTCTACATTAAACTAATTAGTTGTCTAGGAACAGGTTGAGAAAATAAAAATTAATCTTATCATCGAAAATAAGTAATCTTGTTCAATTATTAGTTTCTATTTTCTCATTATTCTGGTTTCTCATTATTCACAAAGATGTTTTGCAGATTTTCGTGAATATTACTGAAAAGACGACATTTGAAGAATTTGAAGAAATCTGCAAATAAATTCAGAGAAAATAAGAAATTCAATATGTTCGTACTTAGATTACTGTATAATTTTTACCTTATTTTTCGTCGTCGTTATTTAATAATTAAAACTAAAATCAATAATTGTTACAGTTTCCATTATTTATATAATTACTTTTATAACTATTTATAACCCTACTGGTTGAAGGGAGGCGAGGTATAAAGTATTTGAGCCAAAAACTTTCCTTTTTCGAGAGGGTTTGAGACTTTTTTGATATTATTTTTAACCAGAGCGTAGCCCTAGCTCAAGATACAGAAGAACCTCAATGTGCCTGAGGACTCAGGCAGTTAGTATTAAAGCCCGGTTTTAGGCCTAAATGGAGGGCTTTGGGTATGTAGGTAAATTCAGAAAATTTCAACTGCCTTATACCAATACTTTTTGAGTTATGTAAAAAACACTACAGGGGGGGGGTCAACTTGACCCCCCCCCCAGAAGGAATAGGGTTAATATCATTTTATTATCTTATATTATTTTCTATATAAAAAATAAAGTAAAGATACTAATAATGGTGTTAATGACATGATATAATGATTTAGTTTGTGGCCATACATGCATGGTTTTCTAAAAGTTATACCTTTGCTAACGAGTATCTAGCTCTTTGTGAATTAGGATGAGACTCTAACAATTCTGAAAGAAACATTATGAATACAAAAAATGCGTTTAAGTATAGTTTAACAACTTTTGATGATGATATCAAGAAAGTGTAATTGTGAATAATGATAACAATTATAATGTCCATCATTTGAATTTAAGGCTTTCCAATTTTTTGTATGCTTTCAATGATAGGAATTGGTCTATTGTTATGAACCATGATAATGATGATTATATTTTTTATCATAATAATGATATGGTCAATGATTATTGCCATAACGGTGACAAAGATGATGGTGACAATGATAGTAAATGATTAAATTTAGACAACCCTTGCTGCATTCTTTGACTGATCATTATTGTTACCGACGTTGGTTTAGTTGAGATTGCTTATTTTAAATATATGATGACAATGATTACAATGATCCATATAAATTACAATGATTTTAAAAAAACCTGAAAAAATTTTAATTGCTTCTCTAGGCTTAGTTCCAATTTTATCATCTCCCGCGTCTAATATATCTCGTAACTGAAATATTAATGGTAAACATCTTAGTATAGATACAGAAGCTTTCATAAGAATAGGGATACTGCTGCAGACATGGGCATTGTTTTCAAGTCAGTTTTATGAATTTCAGGTTTCATGACGTATAAAGTGTTCCACAAAGATGAGAGATATTGAACACATTGCTGGTTTAATTTCTCTGATCAAAGAAATTAGACAAAACGATTTTTCAAAGCGGAAAACGATTTAAATAACCGTTTTGGTTAATATCTTTGGTCAGAGTCAAGGGTATAATGCAAGGAAAGTTATCTCAGAGGTGTACGCATCTTTTGTACTGCAGTGGACTGTCTCTGGGCGGTAATGTAAACACAAGACGGATGACAAAGCCTGACATGGGATCCATCTTTCACATAAAAAATCAACGAAATATTCTGGTCATAGGAAGCTATTATGTGAATTATCAAAATTTCCTTGCATAATAACCTTAGTTAGAGAAAAGATTTTCTTTAATGTAATAAAAACAAACTTGTCTAGCATAAAATTTAGAAATAGTATTTACATTTAGATTCTTGTTGAGCCTTTTCAAAGTCTAACATCTTAAAATATATAAGAAATGACCTTCAAACGATCTCCAATGCATCAGTAGCGTACTGGGGGAATACAGTACGGTACAGGGGTATACAGCCACAGAGGATACAGTACGGTACAGTGGGATACAGCCACAGGGGATACAGTAAGGTACAGGGGTATACAGCCACAGAGGATACAGTACGGTACAGTGGGATACAGCCACAGAGGATACCGTACGGTACAGGGGGATACAGCCACAGGGGATACAGTACGGTACAGGGGGATACAGCCACAGGTGATACAGTACGGTACAGTGGGATACAGTCACAGGTGATACAGTACGTTACAGGGGGATACAGCCACAGGTAATACAGTACGGTACAGTGGGATACAGCCACAGGGGATACAGTACGTTATAGGGGGATACAGCCACAGAGGATACAGTACGGTACAGGGGGATACAGCGACAGAGGATACAGTACGGTACAGGGGGATACAGCGACAGAGGATACAGTACGGTACAGGGGGATACAGCCACAGGGGATACAGTACGGTACAGGGGGATACAGCCACAGGGGATACAGTACGGTACAGGGGGATACAGCCACAGGTGATACAGTACGGTACAGTGGGATACAGCCACAGGTGATACAGTACGTTACAGGGGGATACAGCCACAGGGGATACAGTACGGTACAGGGGGATACAGTCACAGGGAATAATTTATAAGGATACAAGGGGATACAGGAGACACTTTGAACATAACGGACACGAAAAATAAAGAATGTGGATAATACGAGGATACCTTGTAATCATCTGCAGTCGTCCATTTTATTTTTTCATATTTCTCCATTTCCTCGTTTTCTTCTTCCTTCTTCTCTTCTTCCTTTGTTTTACTTCCGCAGTTCTCATCTACAAATACAGATGAAGTCTTAATTTAAAGAGACTGTAAGCGAAATTTCAAGTGACCGTCCATGCGAAGATGGCAGTGCTCGGTTTACAACGGTACCCTTGAACGCTTTGTCTAAATAAAATAAGATATCAATATTTTTGTTACTTTATTTTTCATTTGCGGTTTTAATGCAAAAGTGACTTGGACATTTCTTGCTTGCAATGGAGAAACTCAAAGAAATAAAAACTTTTCGAGTGAGAAAACGACTATTTCTTCCACCTTTTTGATTCGATGAAGGTTTAAAATCGGGCGTTGCTATCTTTTCAAAGAGGGTCACTTGAAATTACGCTTTTATTAGAACAAATTAGGTTTAAAAATAAAAAATAAAAAAATATGACAAAAAAGACAAGAAAAAAATGAAAATGTTCTCTGAGTGAGTGAGAAAACGACGATATCTTCCACCTTTTTGATTCGATGAAGGTTTAAAATCGGGCGTTGCTATCTTTTCAAAGAGGGTCACTTGAAATTACGCTTTTACTAGAACAAATTAGGTTTAAAAATAAAAAATAAAAAAATATGACAAAAAAAAGACAAGAAAAAAATGAAAATGTTCTCCGATATTTGAGAAGGTTGTTAATTAATTTGTCAAAGGAAATACTTTAAGGTTTATTCTTCATTTAAAACATCAAGATAATCAGAATTTTTAGTAGAGTGGCTGAATAATAAGGTTTTGTAAATGATATTTAAAGGGACTGTTCACATAATTTAAAGTGTCCCTATGTTTATTTTAGAAGGCAGCATGTTCAATTCCAAACAGTACCTTAGAAACCTTAATTGAGTAACAATTTAGGAAAGACATCATCTTTTTTCTATCTTAAAAACTGTTTAATTCTGACAATGCCAGTAATTTTTACGCGAGAAAAAACAAACACAATTGAACAGAATTAATTTTAACTATGATGTCTAATTAATTCTTTAGATTAATTAATCCAATATTCCACTCAAAATTAAGGGTTACTTAAAATTTCCTCTTAAATTCATTAAGAAAAATATAGTGAAGAAAAAAGCAGGTTTTTACTTATCTATTTTACCATTTAATTCTTCTCCTGACTTGAGTGTACAAAACTGGGAGGCTCCTGTGTCTTCAGGTTCCGCTAAACATTTGTGAGTGAATTGTATTATCAAAAATAACAAAGTTATCTTCACCATTTTCTATCTTATTCTATCAAACTAAGTCATGCAGAATGTTGACATACAACTGGACTATATCTTTATGTATGTGTGAAACTAAGATCTACGGAGGGGAGGATGGCCAACTACAACAATATATAGTCCGAGCCACATTCTCCTCATTTCCTCGTCTGAGCCACATGGTCCTTCCAAGAATATCTGTGAACGTCCCATCCTTGAAGAGAAATTATTTATTGAAAATTTTGCCACATTGGGCCAAAAATAAAATATCAAATTTTTCCCAAACACATTTAAAATTTGTGAAAAAATTAATATTTACCTTTAACGACGTTCTATCGGTGAGAAGGACGAGAATTTCGAGGTGGCTCGGACGAGAAAATGAGGAGAATGTGGCTCGGACTAGAAATTGGTCTTCCTCCCCTCGTCAACGTGTTTCCAGGTGATCCTGGATATACGTGAACCAATCCGCAACCATGGAGAGAACTTGGAACCACGAGACCGGAACTATAAGACCGGAACTATAAACAAGTATTAAGCATTGAAACAATTTTAGGGAAACCATTTAAAAGATGGACATTACATAAATGGACATTATATAAATGGACATTACATATATGTTACATATATGGACATTACATATATGGACATTACATAAATGTCCATTACATAAATGTCCATTACATAAATGTCCATTACAAAAATGGACATTACATAGATGAACATTACATAAATGGACATTACATAGATGGACATTACATAAATCGACATTACATAGATGGACATTACATAAATGTCCATAACACGAAATGTCTGTTGAATAACTTTCCCTTTCTCCTATCCCTCCACCCTACTCTTCTTTCCCATCTACCCTTCCACATTCTTATAATTATAAGTCATCCTTCCTTTAGGGACATGTTATTATTATTACTCAATTTTTCTTCAAAAACAAAACAAAATATTAGAATTATAAATACATTTTAAGTTTTATCAAACATACACTTATTTGTAGGAAGAAAAATCAGCCTGCTCATAAAATGGCTAATCAATATTTAAGACAGGGTCGACTTTAAAGTGTTGCAACGCCTTGGACTTTGATTTTCCCATTCTAACTCTCTTTTACTTTCTGTTCTGTTCATTCTCATGTACATTTTAGCACTATAAACTACTTGTTGTTAGTTTAGGTTTTAAAGTAGTAATTGGCAACATTCTCGTCGATTTTTGCTTGAGAGCTTGAGTCCATTAAATCACAGTAATGGCTGTCTTTAATGATTGTCCCTAGCCTTCAAATGTTAAAATGATGATATTGAAAGAATTATCTGATAACGAATGAATGAGATATCCATTTTCTCTTTGAAAATTGATTTCAATCGTCTAGGTTTTCTACAAAAATGGCTTGGGCATTTCTGCTGCATAAAAGACAATGGCGAAATTGTTAGAAATAAACTTTAAGATAAAAGTTTCAAGGGTACCGTTGGGAATAGGGTAGACCCTCTTTTAAAATGGAGTAAATTGAATTGACAAAGGCATTTCGTTTACAGACCTGAATTTGATTCACAAAGATTACTCCATCAAATCCACAATCAGACAATAATAGTCAAATAAAAAGATATAAAAGAGCTAAATATTTATTGAATAATATAAAAAGTTGCAAAATTTATCTGTTATCATAAGTTTAAAAGTTTAACAAATGTGTCTCAAGCCCCTCTACCGATTGCTACATTGAAGAAAGAAACTGGTTCATTCATCGCAACAATACGAACAGAAACCTCGTCGATGAAAGCAAAATCTCGAATTACTCCGACAAAATTGTCCGACGTCGGTAACATATTCAAGGATAGAACTTGATCTGAAATGATGGAAGGAACTCCACCCAAGAATAGTCCTCCCATTGCCGGAGCCTAAACGAAAATTTCAATACTTAAAAAAAAGAAAGTGTTAAAGTTTTTTTTTTCAAAAACAGTATTTTTAGAATTATCTCAATAATAATTTTTGTGTAAAACAAAGAAAAAATTCTCGCCATTTTTTTCTCAATATTTTAAATGAATTGAGTTTTTGCGACACACTTGGATTTTAAAATTGTAAACCTGTGATATTTTAAACTTAGATTTTTGATCCAAAAAAATTCATAGTTTTAGATATAAAGGTCTACGACATCTGGTTCAATAGATATAGCAATTAGAAAATCAAAGTTTGTAAATTCTTTGTGCAAATAATTTTCAATTCTTAAACAATTCAATTTCATGTGCAGTAGCCATACTTAAAAATATTTTTTCGTCGACAGAAAAAACTCTCTTCTTGAAAAATGTACTTGATGTACTTTGGTAAAAAAGGGAGTGTCTGGCTAGACATGGTAGTTGACCTGAGAGTGTAATAATGTAGAGACATTATTTTTAAATTATTTTCGACCTGTAAGACGTTTGTACGGTGTATAATTTAAGTACAAGCACAAAATCGATCTTTATAGAAATCCTCCTGGCGCTCGCCCCAGACAGGTTGTGGTGCGGCATTTTAACTTTTAAGATTGATTTTGCGCTCGTTCTTAGCAACTATACACTGTACAAACCTCTTAAAGTTCTTAAATGCTTTTTAAACAATTTCTCTACAATACTACTTAGTACTCTGAGGTCAACTACCATGTCTAGACAGACACTCCACTTAACTTTTTCCTCTTTTTTACTCCCTATAAAGGATTGTACAGGGTGTCCCAAAACATGGGATTTCAGTGACGAATTCAATATCGCCTTTGTTATGAATTAGTATTGTAATACCTGATTTCAAAAGCCATAATAGTATTATGTCTGTTAGAGTTTATTTTATGAACAGGGTAAAAGACTGTAAAGATGTGTCTTTAATGTCTCCGAAAGATGAACAGTGAAGACGGACAAGTTTACTCTGTTTGTATACTGCAATTTTCTTGTTTTACTAAGCACACCCTTATGCAGTCAAATTATAAAAATAAATGTGAAAATAGCAGACAAAACTCTTACAGATTACAGCTTTCTCAGTAGGTATCACTATACTAAACCAAAGAATTATTTAAAAAGACGATATCGAATTTGTCACTGAATTCCCATGCTTATTGGGACACCCTGTATATTGTATAATTACCTTGATATTAACTGCTGAAGGATCAAGCAGAATTTCTCCTCTATCCACCCGGGCATCATCAACATATACACTTACCTAAATATTATTATTATTATCATTATTATCAATTTTATTTTCATTTTAAGAATTATTATTATTTTTGTCATCACCATCATTAAGTAAAAGTTTTTGTGATAATATCTTTTAAAAAAAGTTATGTAATTTTTTTTACCTTATTTGCTTGTTTATTGACAAAAAGAGAATGGCTGAAGCCATCACTGTAAATGCCATCAGTGGTAAACCTTGTAATGTCTGCAGCACTGTTCCCAAAAGCAAGATGGATGCGCCCATCAACTAGAGAGATGGAGTAGAAATCCGCAATGCTCCCGCTCGGCTGTCCAAGGAAGGTAGAGAGAAGAATCACACCATTTCCCTGATAAAAGAAATGTTATCAAGAAAAGGTATAAAATAGCTAACAATAAAAGGGAAAAAAAAAGTTTTCCGAAAGAAGACGACATATATGTATAACAATCATTTAAGACAAAAATTAGAAAGGTTGCCATCATTATAGAAGTTTATGATCAGATTAATGAGTAATATTAATAAGTAAAAAAATGGCAAGGCAATGATTAACCCTTTAGGCTAAAATGTCTATACATTATGAAGAAAAGAATGGTACAGTGGTCAGCATTTATATCAATACAATTAAGACGACTTTTCTATCTAGGTTTTGATTTCTAACAAAAAATTTTCCAAATGACAATAGAGCAAGTAAACATTAAAAGAATCTGTTAATTGACTGCAGACTGCAGCTTCTGTTTGTTTCCATTCATCATTTATTCCAAGTTATTTGAAAGCTTGGTAAAATAAAAAAATAAAATAGAATGTCTTCTTCATTGTATTGATATATACGACGACGATTGTATACAATTACAATATCATACCTGTTTTGTCTTAAAAGTGAATCCAAAGCTGCTGTTTCGTCTCAAGGGTTGAGATTTGACCTCAATATGTCCCTGACCCCGGCATAGAACAGATTTCAGGATCTTGTGTTCACAATAGTGATCCACTCCGTAGTAGGGATTCATCCGTCCTTGCTCTGTATACAAGGGATTCATCAAGCTGTTGGATCCTAAATATTTTCCATGCTTGATAAAAGACAAAAGTTAATTCAGATATATTATATAAAAACACACACAATAAGCTTGCAGTAGTTTTAGCAATTTCCTGAAAACTTAGACACACCTTAGTATTTAGAATACAATTGGATCTAACCTGGAAAAGATGTTGTAATCGTTCTAATAATACCTGGATTATTTGTGGTAATCCTCCGAATAATGCTTGGATTAGATGTCGTAATACCTTTAATATTACCTGAATTATATGTGGTAATCCCTCTAATACCTGGATTATATGTAGTAATCCCTCTAATACCTTTATTATATGTGGTAATCCCTCTAATAATACCTGGATTATATGTGGTAATTCCTCTAATAATACCTGGATTATATGTGGTAATTCCTCTAATAATACCTGGATTATATGTGGTAATTCCTCTAATAATACCTGGATTAGATGTGGTAATTAATCCCTCTAATAATACCTAGATTAGATGTGGTTATCCCTCTAACAATACCTGGATTATATGTGGTAATCCCTCTAATAATACCTGGATTAGATGTGGTAATTCCTCTAATAATACCTGGATTATATGTGGTAATCCCTATAATACCTGGATTAGATGTGGTAATCCCTCTAATAATACCTGGATTAGATGTGGTTATCCCTCTCATATTCCCAAGTAAAGCTCTGGTGACCATATTAGGGAATTTATTGTATGGAAAATCAGGAGGAACACCTCCAAAATACAGTTTAGATCCTCCCATCTCAAGTTCACGAACCTAAAAACATTGCTAAGTAAAAACTGTTTTTAATCATGTTTTCATAGAAATTGTATAAAACATAACTAATACATAACAGTTCTATCTCTCTAACTAATCAGTTTATTACCTTTAATGATGGAAGTGTATCCATTAAATCTTCTCTGACCCCGCTATGAGTAACCCTGAGCACCCCTGTCTCTACCCCCTTCCTGTATGCCCTCCCAGCCTCGATTTTTACCCACTGCCCACTATTGTACGTATTTTTAGTTGAAAACTCCAACTTAACATTGTCTCCATAATCTATGATGAATTTGACCATCCCTTCTTGGAGTTGGATCAACATATTCTGTTGGTTTTCATGGTTAACCACCATCAGCAGTAGAGCATTCTCATCAAAAGTTTTAAACTCCAAGGATATTGCGTAATATCTTGGATCGTAATTGCGTATTTGATCCTGAGTTGCGTAACCTGAATTCAAACAATTTAGATTTGATAGCTTACGCTGGTAAAATTGGTGATGTATAGTCTGTTTTCGACCTCGAGAGGTTTCTGAAGGGAATGTTAAGGAAAAATGAAGGGGGTTAGGCTAAAACCTAAACACTTTAGAAGTTGATCGTGACCTAGAGTTCTCAATAGTCTAAAGCAGAATTTTAGGTCAGTAACGTGAGCACGGCCCGAAAAAACTTTGGTTTTAAGTTGCCAATTTTTTTAACCAATTACATTGCAATCTGTTTTAAGATAAAGTTTATTTAAAAAGATATTAAAGTTATGCATTTCTAACGACAAATTACGTAAAAAACGCAAGTTTCTGGTGATGGAAATGCTTAAAAAATCCTAAAATCTTTTTAAATTATAGAAAAGACGACATTCTATGGCTTCTTATTTAAATTAATTGTGGCGTCTGATTTTGCGTATTAATCTCAATACCTGCTCTTTAAGCTCTTTGGCTAGAACTAGCTGACCGTAAATATTTTTGAGCTGTCCTATCACTAATAGTAATACAATGTAAACAATCCCTCTCCCCTTCTCCTTAGTTCCATGGATATTGGATATGTAAATTCAATGGATTAAGTTAGTTATTATTATTCTAAATTGTTTGCCTGAGCCAGAGAATGAGTGACATGAATGTTGGTTAACTATATCAGTTACTCCTGGATAGGTTTCCTTGCATCCAAAGTTCGAAGAGAAATCCCAGAGCCCAATCCTGTTCTTGTTCACCATCAGCTGATAAATCACTCCGTTGAATTTCCCGCCAGATTTCAGATCAGCTGTTTTATAGTAGTTGGGTGCACCACCAACCCACAGCTTATCCGTCTCATGAACAGCCAGAATATTCGAGGAGGCAGGGCTTTCTCCCACAACCCATTGATGGTACTCAGGTAGATCGTACTTTGGTCGAATTTTTCGAACATTTAACCTACCGATATTCCCAATCCTCTCAGCTGTAATCTTGTACCACAGTGTATCCTGCCGATCTAACCGTACTGCACTCTCAATAACAACATTGTGTGTGATTGATTGTGTACCTGAACCCAGGTTCCAAACAAATCTAATCCTACGATCAATCATCTCTAGCGCTATGAAATTAAATCCTCCCTGTTCTGTTCTCTTCCCAGTAGGAAGGAATGCTAGAAGAGCATCTCGATCCTCGGTTTCGATCCCGTAGATGATACTGATCTCGTTATGGGTGGATGGAGATAATCCAACATCATATGATCGGAGACATTCACCTCCTGTACTCTCATCACCTTATGCGTTAATTATTGTTTTCAGGCTCAGGCAATTTTAGCAGTACAAAATGTACAGTTCTCAGAACAAGAAAACTGTGGAATAGGAAGACGACAGTCAAGTAATAATTAAGAATATTTTATGTTATTACAAAGCAAATAGTTCTTCTTATAACTTGTAAAATTACGTTCGAGTTAAATGGGATCTGTTTTCACAGCAAAATCGCTTTGTCTTATAATCATTGGACTATTTAAAGTCATAAATAGTTCAAAAAATTTGAAAAAAAACCTAAAAACCTCACTTAAAGGTGGGTTTTTTAGAATTGGTTTTATTATTTTTTGTGTGTTTTTTTTTGGGCCGGATTTTTTCATGTCAACCCTGGTTACAGGTAGTAGTTACAAATATTTATGATATAATCCTACCTTGATACATAATCATGCTGCTTCAACTCCTGTCCTATATCTGCGACAAGCTGACCCGTCTGTTCCAAATCAAACTTATTCTTTTCTAGTTCCAGTTTCAAGCTGTTTATCTGGGACAAGATTTAATTAATCGCGAGATTTACATAGATATCCATAAAACTGTGGAATAGGAAGACGACAATAAAACAATCTTCAATAAATTTATTATGTTACAATGCAGATATTTGTTTGCTAATAACTTGAAAATCAATTAGCAAGGGGAATGTCAAGTGTTTACTGCAAATTTGCCGTGTTTCATATTCAATGTTCATTGGTCATAAGTAATTAGAGAAAAAACATTTGAGTCTAAAAGTCGTCTTTGTATTTTACAGTTATAATGGGTCCTAATGTGTTTAAACCGCTTCTCTTCAGATTCGACTCAGCTCACAAAAAGAAGTGGGGACTAAGTCTGTGTGATTCAACTAAGTCTACGTGGTTCATCTAAGTCTACGTGGTTCAACAAAGTCTACGTGGTTCAACCAAGTAAACGTGGTTCAACTAAAAAAAACATGGTTCAACAAAGTAAACGTGGTTCAACTAAGAAAGTGTGGTTCAAATAAGTCTTCGTGGTTCAACTAAGTATACGTGGTTCAAGTAAGTATACATGGTTCAACTAAGTGTACGTGGTTTAAATAAGTCTACGTGGTTCAACTAAGTAAACATGGTTCAACAAAGTAAACTTGGTTCAACTAAATCTACGTGGTTTCAAAAAGTATACGTGGTTCAACTAAGAAAAGCGTGGTTTTAATAAGTCTACATGGTTCAACTAAGTCTACGTGGTTCAACCAAGAAAGCGTGGTTTTAATAAGTCTACATGGTTCAACTAAGTCTACGTAGTTCAACTAAGTTTACGTGGTTCAACTAAGTAAACGTGGTTCAACAAAGTAAACGTGGTTCAACAAAGTAAACGTGGTTCAAGAAAGTAAACGTGGTTCAACTAAGAAAGCGTGGTTTACTAAGTCTATGTGGTTGAACTAAGTCTACGTGGTTCAATTAAGTTTACGTGGTTCAACAAAATAAACGTGGTTCAACAAAGTAAACGTGGTTCAACAAAGTAAACGTGGTTCAAGAAAGTAAACGTGGTTCAACTAAGAAAGCGTGGTTTACTAAGTCTATGTGGTTGAACTAAGTCTACGTGGTTCAACTAAGTCTACGTGGTTCAACTAAGTCTACGTGGTTCAACTAAGTCTACGTGGTTCAACAAAATAAACGTGGTTCAACAAAGTAAACGTGGTTCAACAAAGTAAACTTGGTTCAAGCAAGTAAACGTGGTTCAACTAAGAAAGCGTGGTTTACTAAGTCTATGTGTTTGAACTAAGTCTACGTGGTTCAACTAAGTTTACGTGGTTCAACAAAATAAACGTGGTTCAACAAAGTAAACGTGGTTCAACAAAGAAAGCGTGGTTTACTAAGTCTATGTGGTTGAACCAAGTCTACGTGGTTCAACTAAGTTTACGTGGTTCAACAAAATAAACGTGGTTCAACAAAGTAAACGTGGTTCAACAAAGTAAACGTGGTTCAACAAAGTAAACGTGGTTCAGCTAAGAAAGCGTGGTTTACTAAGTCTATGTGGTGAACTAAGTAAATGTGGTTGAACTAAGTCTATGTGGTTGAAATAAGTCTATGTGGTTGAAATAAGTCTATGTGGTTCATATAAGTTACGTGGTTCAGCTAAGTCTATGTGGTTGAACTAAGTCTATGTGGTTTACTAAGTCTATGTGGTTTACTAAGTCTATGTGGTTGAACTAAGTCTATGTGGTTCAACTATATCTCGCTATAAATCAAATGTTGTCCCTGTATTCCCATATCATCAGCATTCTTCCCGAGACCATGAGCTTCCTGCCTGAGATCCTCAGAGCGGAGTCGGGCCTTTTCCGTTCTAAATCTCAGGTTCATCCGTCCAGGGGGGTCAACCTCCTAAGCACAGGGTATTTAAAGTTTAAATGACCCTCAATTTATAGAGTAGCATGAACGATTCACTGCGTAACCATTTAAGTCTTTTTTTTAGCAAGGGTGATGGAGTTATTCCTCTTTTTATGTCTTAAAATAGATTTTTTATCAATTAAAGTTTTTTCTTTAAGTGATTCTTAAAAATTCCTTGAGCAGGCGAGAAAAAAGAGGACTGTAGAGTGTAGAGCTAGGCAACGTCAAGCGATCCTTCTTTCAAGGAGTTTTCCTTTCCAACGATCCCTTCAACGATCCCTTCAACGATCCCTTCAACGATCCCTTCAACGATTCCTTAAACCTTCATCTCAACAACTATTAAGAAGCGATCGTTGTTGTGTTCTAACAGTTTTGTATGTATTTTTTTACCTTAAATGTTGTAATTGAAGCTTCTGAAGCTTCTCTAGCCGCTTTCCTACCTTAAATTTTGTAATTGAGGCTTCTGAAGTTTCTCTAGCTGTTTTTCTACCTTGAATGTTGTAATTGAAGCGTCTAAAGCTTCTTTGGCTGATTTTTTTACCTCACATATTTTAATAGATGCTTCTAGAGATTCTAAGGCTACTTTCCTAGCTTAAATGTTGTAATAGAAGCGTCTAGAGCTTCTTTAGCTGCTTTCCTACCTCAAATGTTGTAATTGAAGCGTCTAGAGCTTCATTAGCCATTATTCTACCTTAAATGTAGTAATAGAAGCTTCTAGAGCTTCTCTAGCTGCTATCCTGGCATTTTGAAGAGCGTCAATAATCTTCTTGTAGGAGTTAGCAGCTTGAAGTGCCTGGTCGGCATTCACCCCAACTCTGAACAAACAAATATACAAATACTTAGAGCAATACAACTTTGAAATAGGAAGACGACATTTCGGTAATTTGATGAGTAATTAACGTTGCTGAAAAGTAAATAGTTTTATCAGTACCTCAAAATTAAATACTTTTTTGGTATGCATTTAAGAGCAAAATGTTTCCACAAAATCCTACAGCAATCTTAATGTCTTTATTTTAAAATTCAATTTAACATTATTTTGATTTAATGAAATATAATTTTTCCTGAATAACGTTTTTGCTTTAAACCGCTGGTTTTCAGATTTTTCAGGACTTTTTTACTTTCAACCGCTGGTTTAAAGATTTTTCAGCAACTTTTTGCTTACAACCGTTTTCAGATATTTATAATACTGATCTTGCGAGTATTTCAAGGGGGACCGTTGTTAATTGGACATGCCCCTGTTTTTAAACGAAAGGTATTCTAAAATACAATATCAGTCCCTTTAACAACAAACCTTTTGTCAAACATGCGTTCAAGTCTCTGAGCAAATGCAAACAGTTTCTCCGCGTTAGCTTGACATGGGAGATTAAACCTAGTCCTAAAATCACAGATTTTAAAGATAGAACTAGAGAGAAGAGATGTCGTTATTATTAAACTTTTGAATTTAAAAACTGTCAAAATTGAGGTCGAAAATCCAAGAGCTGTGTATACTGTGAAAAAAAGTACACTGGTATACCAAGTTTAAATCGGAGTGAAAGTCGTCTTTGTTTAGTCTCGTAATCATCAATATAGCAAACAGTTTTTATTAATTTTAAAGATTATGATTGTCATCAACAGACTCAATGCACAACCACAGTAATCTCATTTAGAAGACGACAATTCTCTAAATGAATGGCATGTACAATTCTGATTAAATCACTGTTTTGTATTCTACTGATTTTATGAACACTTAAGGATTTAAACTGCCCATGTGTAGTGTGTATTTGAACTAAAAATTATAGTTTGAAAAAAAAGATTTAAGGTAAAACCAATTATTACATCTTTTCATATATATCTAGAAAATCAATAGTTCAAATGAATAAAAAATAATAGAAACGATTAGCCACCAAAAATTATATATCCCTGAATATTAAAAATCAGTAAAGCGACTCTCATTTCGTTAAAAAATTTATGTCTTTATGATACAAAAAGCTTTTGGATTTTTAAACTAATAAAATTTTTACATTTGTTTTTCAATATTTTTAATCTGTACCTGTAGTCCTCCACCACCCTGGATAATCCTATTTCTCTCTCCTCTAGTGCCTTCTCTCTGTTTAAGAACCTACCCTGGATATTTGTTAGTTCATTGTAATGCTTCATAGACGAATCAAGGATGGTTCGTCCTTCCTCAACCAGCTGTCTTCCGTTCGTCAATGCTTGACTAGAATTGGATTTTAGTTCCGCTGTTGCTCGACATTTTGAATCCACTTCCTTGATTTTATTTTGATTATTTTGATTCCATTGAGTTGCTTGATTTACCGAGCTCATCCCTTGATTTATATACTGAAGCAGATCATTCACAAGACTGTCAACTGTGTCAACCTTCTCCTGGATTGAACTCAGCTCAATCTTCCCAAATATAAGAAGCTGAACCTTATCATACAAGATCCTGGCTTCGCTAAGTTCAGTTCTAGATCGTATATCAGTTTCTGTAAAATCTATCTCTTTAATTCCAGCCAAGATATCTGTAATACAATAAAAAACTTTCTTAGTTGGGAATAGAGAAAAAGATGAAATTCAGATTTTTCCCTTTAATTATGTTCAGCAAATCGTCCATTCACAAATCTAATGTTTATTGTTATTAATTCATGTTTATTTTTGTAAAAACAGTAGGAAACAGAAAACTGTGGAATAGGAAGTTGATATAACAGCAATCTGTTAAGTGTATTTGATGTTGTTTATAGAAAGCAGAGTTTCACATACAGATTAATTGAAATAGGTGTCCGCAAGTGTACAATTGTATTTGGCTTATTCAAAATCATTTATTAAGCATAAACGTCGTCTTCCAATTCCACTGTTTCTTGGTGCTATTGTAGCATTTTAAATGTTAAAGAAGACCTGCGAACACATGAAAAGTCAACTGCATAATGGTTTGATATTTCAAAGTTGAACTATTTGACCTAGAAAAATATTTTGGATATGCGACGAGGAACCAGTTCCTTTGTAGATAGAAGGCCTACAATTATTATTTAAAAAAGAATTATAGTCACCAATTCTCTCTATGATCTAGGTCATAGAACTTATTACAGAAGTTTAGAATGACATGTCCAAGTGGGCACAGTTATCACAGTGTGTACAACAAATCATAAACATTATGGAATGATTATGGATTTTTCAAAGATTATAAAATGCACTATGATAATTTATTAAACACATTTTTAAAAAATAATTGTGAAAAAAGTTCTTCTGGATGCTGAAGTTAAAAAAAAAATTGCCCAGAAAATGGAACAAACAAAATAAGAGTGAATTAACTGTGGACTTTACTGATAACATAATTTATCAAAATTATTTTAGAAAATAAATGTTAAAAAAGTTTATTCCTGAAGCTTGGGCCAGAGCTCTTGAGAGACTAACCGCTGAGGTTCTCTCACGACCATGATTATCCAGGTATATCACTAGATCCATAATATCCTTCTCCAGGGTTTGGATAGTATTTCCTACCCTGCTTCCGTACTCCAGGATAAGCCTGGTTTTCTCCAGCTGGTCAGAGCTGATCTTACTCAGCTTATCCACCTCCAGCTCAGATAATTCAGCCTGCAGAATATAACAGGAATTAGCTTGTGGATTTTCCGCAAAACTTTATTCCTATATCCTTGTAACTTAACGATCCGATTCTTAATTCTATAAACCTCTAATGAAAGTTAAAAGGACCGTGATTAGGTCAACTCAGGGGTGTATATTTTCTCGAAAAATCATTTTTCTTCCCCTCCCCTTTTGAAAAAAATTTTCCCAGAAGTTATTTATGCTACTTTTTTTAGGATTTTATTTGCTGAATTGGGAAAAATAAATGATTTGATGGGNGTTTATGTTTATGTTTATGTTTATGTTTATGTTTATGTTTATGTTTATGTTTATGTTTATGTTTATGTTTATGTTTATGTTTATGTTTATGTTTATGTTTATGTTTATGTTTATGTTTATGTTTATGTTTATGTTTATGTTTATGTTTATGTTTATGTTTATGTTTATGTTTATGTTTATGTTTATGTTTATGTTTATGTTTATGTTTATGTTTATGTTTATGTTTATGTTTATGTTTATGTTTTTTATGATGTTTATGTTTATATATACCTAGAAGAGTTCCAACGCAAGCATCGTTACAGTTTTTGCATTTTCTAAACATTTGTTAAATATTAGAAAGTTTTGAACTCATTTTTCTCAAAAACTAAGAATCTATAATAAATAAACACAACCTGATATCATTATCATAGACATATGATATTTAAACCACAAATTCTGGAATTAGATTTAATAGATAGTATTTGACTCGCCTAGATATATTTGAATCGCGTAGATGTATTTATATCGCGTAGATGTTTTTGAATCACGTAGATGTATTTGAATCGCGTAGATGTTTTTGAATCGCGTATATGTATTTGAATCGTGAAGATGTATATGAATCGCATAGATGTATTTGAATCTCGTAAAAGTATTTTAATCGCGTAGATTGCAAATATATTCAAATTCTAGGTTTACAAATTACAATATTTATTTCACTATTATGCAAGATTTATTTTAATCGAGTAAATGTATTTGATACGCGTACATGTAGTTTTAAAAGTTTATGTATTATAATCGCGTAGATTTATTTGAATCGAGTAGATGTATTTGAATCGTGTATATGTTTTTGTACCGTGAAGACAGCGCATAAGAAAAGTGGTTTGACTACATCTACGTGGTTCAACTATTTCTCACTACTCATAATATCTAACCCATGTTTAAAATATGAAAGGTTAACAACTAGAGTTTGTGGCAAGTGTTCAGTCTTTTTTTTATGATCAATCAAAATTTAAATAATAAATTTCTTTTAATTAAATTGAGTCAAGAAAGAGTTTTATGTTCAGTTTGGTTACTTTCATTTAAAAACGACGTATATTTATATATAAATACTTATTCAGTTTCTTAAGTAGGTGTATTTGTTTCAACGCTAATATCTCTCTATCCGAACCTGAGAGAAGTAAGCAGATGTCTTGGTTCACACTGGGAACAATCTCTCCCTTTCACACCGGGTACACAGTAGCATAAACCTTAATAATAAATACATAATATATATTAAGAATTATTTTGAACCTAAGGGAATTCAGTCTTTGCCACAAACTCGGATTTTATAATCACTATATCTTTTATTTTATTCCCTTTAAAATATATTTGGTATTGTGAACAGTTTCTTTAAAATATATTTGATATTGTAAACCGACCTTTTAAAATATATTTGATATTGTGAACAGTCCTTTCAAAATATATTTGATATTGTGAACAGTCTCTTTAAAATATATTTGATATTGTGAACAGACCTTTTAAAATATATTTGATATTGTGTACAGTCCTATCAAAATATATTTGATATTGTGAACAGTCTCTTTAAATATATTAGATATTGTGAACAGTCCTTTCAAAATATATTTGATATTGTGAACAGACCTTTTAAAATATATTTGATATTGTGAACAGTCCTTTCAAAATATATTTGATATTGTGAACAGTCCTTTCAAAATATATTTGATATTGTGAACAGTCCTTTTAAAATATATTTTATATTGTGAACAGTCCTTTCAAAATATATTTGATATTGTGAACAGTCCTTTCAAAATATATTTGATATTGTGAACAGTCCCTTTAAAATATATTTTATATTGTGAACAGCTTCTTTAAAATATATTTGATATTGTGAACAGACCTTTAAAATATATTTGATATTGTGAACAGTCCTTTCAAAATATATTTAATATTGTGAACAGTCCTTTTAAAATATATTTGATATTGTGAACAATCCTTTCAAAATGTATTAGATATTGTGAACAGTCCTTTTAAAATATATTTGATATTGTGAACAGACCTTTTAAAATATATTTGATATTGTAAACAGTCCTTTTCTTTCTCTGGGTTTCCATAATAACCGTATTCACATCTGTCACAAGATGGTCCTAAAATCAAAAAATATTCAAGCATATTTTTAATTTTGTTATTTGCTGTTAAAGGGACTGTTTGCGTAGTTTTAAGTGACCCTCCATGCAAAGATGGCAATTGCCCGATTTACAACGGTGTCCTTAAAAGATTAATTTGATCTTAAAAGTGGAAGATAACCATTGCGTTTCTGACTCGAAAACTGTTTAATTCTGAACCCGAAAAGGAAAATAAACAGTTTAAATTAACAAAAAACATGGATGTTTTATCAAAACTATACTAAACCAAGCTTTCAACCGAGCATTGCTATCTTTGCATTTAGGGTGACTTTAAAATACGCTAACAGTCCCCTTCAATTGTAATTAAAGAATTAATATTTAAAGTTTATCATGATGCAAGGAACTACAGGGAAGATTGTTAAAACAGTGTCTTTCTAATGGTTTGTTTTCTATAACTCGCTCTATATTAATATGAACACAGAGTTAATTTGTTTGAATCTTATATTTTTTAATCCTACAATTTGAGAAAAAATATCAATGATCTCCAATTATGTTCACTTTGAGTTTGCTCAAGATCTGCTCAAATTGAACAGGCTAGTGCTCGGCGCCGGAGGTGATAAACATCTTTCTTTGCATCTTCTGATTCCAAAGACTCTGCAAAGGACTCCACACTGTTGAGTCCACAGTCTGTTTCAAGTTGTCAATATCTGTATGAGAAACTCTTCTAAGCTCTGCTAATAGAGTGGTTAAAAGATAAGTTTAAACAATAGGCCGAATGATGGATCAACCCTGGCCAACAAAAAGTCCAGATTTGTCGCTTTTGAACTATACTGATTCTTCTAGAGTATTCCATTACCAAAGTTTAAAAGGGTTCTTCATACAGATGACCTGGAACAGACTGGGGATTCCATAGCAGGGTATCTGTTATCAGAATCTGCAAAGAAAGCTGTTCATCACCTCTGGCACCGAGCACAGCCTCTTCTTACAGTAATGAAGTTCAATTTGAGCAGAACTTAAGCACGTTCAAAGTGAACATAATTCATTAATATCCTTTCTCAAATGTAGAATTAAAAAATATAAAATTTAAACAATTTAGTTTTGTGTTTATATTAATACAGAGCGATTTAAAAAAGATAAACCAACAGAAAGACATTGTGTACTGCATGTACTCTATGATACACTATATTATGTATCCTTCCTGGCTTTGGCAGATGATGCACGGGCAGATGATGCACAGGTACTGCATGTACTCTATTATGTACCTGTATACCCCTCCTGGCACTGGCAGCTGAATGCCCCACTGGCTGCTGTACTGCAAGTTAGGGCGAAGTTTCTATCACTGCTTGGACACTGGCAAGGTGTACATGGTTCTCCATGTACAGGATCTCCATAGAAGCCTGCCGCGCATATATCACACAATGCTCCTGAAAATAACGCCTCAATTTCAAACTTTCACTATATCATTGCAACATGATGGTGAACACCTTCAATATTTTAAAGTTTTTATATTTGATCTTGCAGACTTCAAGGTTACCATGATATTTTACATTCATAAAAAATTGGAAACGATTAATTGCCTCAAACTCTTATTTTCCCTTTTGAATGTAAACCATTTAATATTTTAAACATTGTTTATTTGATCGACCAAATTTCCTGGTTTAAAAACTCACGCAGGAAATTTTATCGGGAGTTCTTGACAATTAAAAAAGTCTTCTCTAAAGTCTAGAAAAAAAGTTTTAAATTCTAAAAACATATTTCAACTGAAACATCCTAATTTCTTTAATTAAGGTCAAATAAAGGAACTGGATCTTAAACAAACACAAACTGGGGGGGGGGGTTTCGCCAGGCCCCCCCTTTAGTTTTTTTTGCCCTAGCACTCTTATATTTGAAACTTTCACCGTGAAATGTTTAGAAATGTGAAAGGGTAGGGTACAGGGTGTTAAAAAGTCCGGTCTGTGTAAAAAATAAATTTAAAACAGACCATAACTTTTGTATGACTGAAGCTACAGATCTTAAAACTATATTTTTGAAAAGCTCATAAAAAATGGATGTAGAAATACGTGTCACCCTTTGATATTTGTTTAAACAAAAAATATTTATTTACATTTTTTTGACCTTTTTTAAACCTTCCCTAGCACATAAACTATACAAGTTATTGATCTAATTTTTTTCAATGTGCTGGCCTTGAAAAATTGGGCTGTGAATATGCTTTTCAACCCTATACCTATTCTCCCCCAGCCTTTACAAGGTTTAACATTGCTACATTGAATACTCAAAGTTTAACCTACCAAGCTCTGGAGACTTTTTTGTTGAATGTTTTCTTGAATTCTACAACTAGTGTTTTCATAGTTTAAGGAAACCTACTCGCTTTAAACTTTTCCCTTGTAAGTTTTTTTTTAAGATTAGACATGGTAAAGTTTCTATATTTCAAAAAAACTATTTGAAAATATTGTTTTTCAACACAGCATTAATGTTGCATTGGGTTTTGGTGGGTTCAACCACACTTTCCTTTCAGTAGAAGTACATATTTCCGTTTACTGATAGCGCCTATTGAAGAATTCATAATTCTGATTGTATAATGAGATAAATAAAAAGATAGATGTTATCGCCATACTATTTCTATTGGTTTAGAATAGACACCAAACACATGACTGAACCCTGATTGGATCAGACTCTAATGGACTCGGCATACAGGAGTGACCATTAAAGTACTACAGCGTCAGGTTGCAAAGAAAAGTTCAAAAGCACTGTTTTCTAATTTCTATATGTTTGCAACCAAATGTTTGTTGTAGACTTTTGATATTTCAAGTTATTTTGCTAGATTAAATGATTTTTGTCTGAAATATCAAAGGTTTCCTCTAACAGGTTGCAAAGATATGGGATTAGAAAACTTGAGTTTTTGGCAAAAAATCAGTTCCTTTACTGATCCATAAGGCCGAAACTAATGAATAAAGTTTTGTGATGAATGAGTCCAAAACTAATGAATAAAGTTTTGTGATGAATGAGTCCAAAACTAATGAATAAAGTTTTGTGATGAATGAGTCCAAAACTAATGAATAAAGATTTGTGATGAATGAGTCCAAAACTAATGAATAAAGCTTTGTAATGAATGAGTCCAAAACAAATGAATAAAGTTTAGTGATAAATGAGCCCGAAACTAATAAATAAAGTTTTATGATAATTGAGTCCGAAACTGATGAATAAAGATTAATGATAAATGAGTCCGAAACTGATAAATGTTGTTATAAAGTTAAACCTGCAGTATTATCTCTACAGTTTATACAGGCTCCTGTAGCAGGATCACATGTATCTGTTCTACCATTACAATCACAGGGTTTAGAGTCACCTTTTATATATTTTTATTTATTTTCTAAACCTTATTAAATTAGGACGGGATTAGGGTTTATTATTGGAATTCCGTTGCGCGGAATTGTGCAGAATTGCGCTAAATTGTACTAAAATTGTGCGGAATTGCGCGCAATAGTGCAGATTAGTGCATTATTGCACTGAATGGGAAAAATTGCGCGGAATTGTGCAGAATTGTGCGGAATTGCGCGTAATTACAGATCTCATAAAAATCACTTCACCCTGGGCAAACCAGGGCAAGATGCATTCTGTTTCTACTATTTAAATTCATTCGTGTTTTTGTCTAAATAGGATTTAACAATCTGTAAACTTGGGTATCTTTTTATACTTTTTCATTTAAACTGCTTCTATCGAGAAAAAAAGGATAAAAGATAGAAGGCAAGAAACAATTTTTATTTAGTTAAATTAGGATCAACTGTTAAATCCACGTGACTTGTGTTGGAACCAGGATTGTAATAAACGGATAGAATACGAGTATATTGTCTGTTACTATTAATTGCAGTTTGATGTCATTTCCAAGAATATAATATTGTAAATTAACTGTTCTAAGCGGAACGCTAAATTCAGTGAAATACATGTTTCCATTCACCACCAAGGTAAAATCTGACGGATGCGTTAAATTAAATAAAAAATCAAACAAAATAGTCTTGAAGTCTAACAATTTTGAAATGTATTTGAAAGTTCTAAATTAGTTTTGTTAATTTAAATTCTCAAAAATGGGCAAGATTATCACAAAAAAGTAATTAATTGTATTAAATTTTGAAATTTAAATTAAAAAATATTTTCCTAGCAGATCAATGATGATTTCACTTTCCACATAACTCTCCTTATAATACCTGATCATAAAGCAATAAAGTGATACATTAGGGATTAAATGAAAAAAATAATGAAAAATTTTCTAATTCCTATATCTATGCAACCTGGTGGTGTACATCTTTGATATATATTGTTGTACACATGTACACATCTCCACACCTAGAGCAGGTCTAGGGGAACCTAAAGTGTACAGATTACATATTGTTGTACACATGTACATATCTCTACACCTAGAGCACGCCTAAGGAAACCAAAAGTGTACAGATTATATATTGTTGTACACATGTACACATCTCTACACCTAGAGCAGGCGTAGGGGAACCTAAAGTGTACACATTATATATTGTTGTACACATGTACATATCTCTACACCTAGAGCAGGTCTAGGGAAACCTAAAGTGTACAAATTATATATTGTTGTACACATCTCTACACCTAGAGCAGGTCTAAGGAAACCTAAAGTGTACAAATTATATATTGTTGTACACATCTCTACACCTAGAGCTGCTCTAGGGGAACCTTAAGTGTTCTGAGCTGAAAACTTTAGAATGAGATATCCTTAATCCTGATGGCTTAATCTGAGTATCCAATGTTATACACACTTTTGATTTTATTCTTAATCCTATTTTTTGGATATCCCAACTGTATAAAAGTTACGTTTGATAAAAATTACAGATACAATGCTGTATCGATTGAACTAATATCCGATTGAATTAAAGTCAGCTGTTCACAAGACGGCTTTTAGAGCATTTAAGCAAATATTAATTTAATTATGTTAATATGAACTTATTAAAAAGTATATTTTATCACATTTTAGGACTATTATCATTTAAACGTTAGCCTTAACAAACATTAATCCAAAACTTACATTTATTTAATCGATGTTTAGGTCAATTGATTTGACACAATTAACACCAGAAAAAAACCGGTTTTTCAAAAGTTAAAGAGTACATCTTAACATGATGCGCTGATTGGTTGAATTTTATACTTTTTTCGTGGATATTGAATGCGTATTAAAATAATCTCGGGTTTAGTAAAACCAGGAGATTAAGCATTAATATTGATAGTTTTTAGCTCAGATTAGATATTTTTGTTAACAAACTTTTTGTTTATTATTGTATATCTTAGATCGATTTTCAAATTTTGTAATTTTTCAATAAATGGACACCTATAAGATGTCTGCAGCAAAAAAAAATTAAGGAAGTAAGGAAAGCTTGAGTATTGCCATATGTTTTCAAAAAAAATTATTTGAAATTGCCAAATTAAATTATAGACTTAAGATTGATTAAATGTTACCTAGTGTAGCAGGTCTAGCTGTATCTAGACTAACTCCATGAAGGGTGGAAACTGTTGAATCAAACGCATCCGTTCCTCGGATTAAAACATCTTGGATCCCCTTAAAAAAAAAGATGTAAGAGCTTTTCTAAGCTTGTTTTTTAAATGAACCCCTGCTAAATTTATTTTGTATGTTTAACCGAATATTTATTGAGACAATGATCAAATTTTAAATTTTTGTCTTAAGATAAATTGTATGCTTGACAGTTGTGAGCTGTCCACAGAACGGATTGGTTGTCTCTCTACAGTGCTCCGCTCTAGGGCTGGGCACGTTCCGACTTTTTTGAAATTGTTCCGTTCTGTTCTAGAACGAGGGCCTTCAGCTAAATCGTTACGTTCTCGTTCCTCTTTTTTTATCGTTCCGTTCTTGTTCCATTCCGTTCTGAGTAGGAGAATGGTCTTCCCGTTCCGTTCCGTTCTTGGCGTTCTTAGTTGAAGAACGGTTGCATCCCTCTTGTTCTGTTCTTAATTAAGAACGTTTCCATCCCCCGTTCCGTTCTTAGTAACGGACAATTACATCAAAGACAAAAGTTTTATAGAAAAGAGTTGGTTAAAAAGTAAAAAAATTATAATTTTTTAATGAAAAGTTCCTCACGGCCGTAAATAATACTTTTAATTATATACTTTAAATTTAGGGTTAAAAGAATAAGCTTAGATAATTCTGAGCAATGTATAATTTTGTGAGAGCGGGGGGGAGGGGCGGGAGTGCTAATATCCTTAATATGTATGTACGATACNAAGCATCTTCAAAGCATTTAAACTTTTTATTTCAAAATCAATTTGTTACCTTCCGCTACCACTGATTCTAGAAGGAAAGTGTCTAAGTTTAATATTATGATTTCCTCTAAGAAAAACTAAAGGATAATTCTCCAATATTTCTCCGCTAAATATCTTCTCTCCATTCGTCTGCACGTTAAATCTAAAAATAAACAAATCAAAGGGGCCCGATTCACACGGGTATTTTTGAATCAAGATTATTTGCTGAGATTCTTGAAAAATAGTTACAGAAAATAGTAACAGAAAATAGTAACAGAAAATAGTAACAGAAAATAGTAACAGAAAATAGTAACAGAAAATAGTAACAGAAAATAGTAACAGAAAAGCCATAAAATCCTCACACTAACACGCATGTAAGATAACATAATTTTACTAGCTTGATTTGTATTATTGTATTTTTCTAGCTTGATTTGTATTATTGTATTTTTCTAGCTTGATTTGTATTATTGTATGCTTCTAGCTTGATTTGTATTATTGTATTTTTCTAGCTTGATTTGTATTATTGTATACTTCTAGCTTGATTTGTATTATTGTATTTTTCTAGCTTGATTTGTATTATTGTATGCTTCTAGCTTGATTTGTATTATTGTATTTTTCTAGCTTGATTAATATTATTGTATACTTCTAGCTTGATTTGTATTGTTGTATACTTCTAGCTTGATTTGTATTATTGTATATTTTTAGCTTGATTTGTATTATTGTATATTTCTAGCTTGATTCGTATTTTTGCTTTGTCCAGCACAAGTTGAACAATTTTGTCTAGGAAAAATGTTAATTTTTGTAAATCTCTCAATGCTATCAGAAAAATCCAGAAAGTTTAGAGAAACATGAAAAATAAATGTTTAAATAAAAAAGGGGGCAAAGCTCACAAAAAGTCATGTATTTATGTTTATGTTAAAGGGAGTGTTCGCGAAAAATGAAAGGGGGTATAGGCTTGATGCGAAAAATAAGCGCTTTTGATCGCCACTAATCTTACTTCTGTCTGTTGCGTCTATAAGGAGAAAATTGTTAAAAACGACTAATACCGAAGAACGTAGTGTCCATACAAATTCAGAAAGATGCAACATTCAACTTGGTGAGCCCGAAATTTAAATGAGTATCATTGAACGAAACTCCAGAGTTTCCTTTTTGAGGTCTTAGTATTTGTGTAGATTTTGATTTAAGAGATTCGAAAAAAATGGAGAATATGAAGTAACTAAATAAAAATAATATTTCATTACACAAATATTGACATCCACAAAACAGCCTAACCCTATTCGTAAAACCCAGGTTTTAAAACTGGTTTTCATAACGATACCCTGTCTTATGTTTTGGGCTCAGCAAAGCCCGAAATTTAAAAGAGTATCATTGGACAAAATTCCCGACTTTCCTTTTTGGGGTCTCAACATTTGTGTAGATTTTGATTTAAGACTCGAAAAAAAATTGAGAATATAAACAAACTGAATGAAATGATATTTCATAACAAAAAACAAAAAAAAAACAGCCTGACCCCATTCGCGAAACCCGAGTTTTAAAACTGGTTTTCAGAACGATACCCGGTTTTGGGCTCATGGAACAGTAAGGTCAAAGTGAACATTGTCCAAATCACATTAAGATAAAAGGTGTCTCCTTATGCATTTTACGACGAAATTAAAAATTGAATAAAAATTATTAAAACAAAATACAATATTTTTTTTATATATAACTTAACATTCAAATTCACTTAAAATGGTTTTGACTATGTCACAGTCTTCAAAAATCGACATATTTTAGGTCTTGGCATTTTTATATGATTTATTTAATTTGGTCTGACTAAAAAAAGACGACATATTTTTTATAAACTTCCTGAATGAAAAAATTTATTTAATTACTTAAAAAAAAATTTGAAAAAAATGTTCCACAAAAATGTTCACAGTTCGCTGATATCACATTGCTTACCAGTAGAGGGGAACCTTGAAAAGATGATTAACACCAACGACGACATCTTTATCGTCCCCTGGCACCACCAGTAGACCATCCTCTACATCTAGATCACTCTCACCCCGGCTGATTCGGAGATGTCGACGTCGAGGCATAACAAGCTTAAAACAAGACATGTGACTAAATTTAATGAATATCAATATTAAATGTTAAGAACGTGGCTAAATAACTACTCCATGTGATTAAACTTTTCTCGTTATTTCAAATTCAATTGATACTGCTAATGCCTATAAACTTCATCACTAAAATTATTTTTGGCCTCTAAACCTCTTCCGGGGCCATGTGAGGTAACCCTAAAATCCAAAATACGCTGTTTTGACGTTATGCAGCTAATTGAATGAGCAAAACAGGACAGCCAGGAAACAAGAAGATTGGAAAAATGATTCTGTATTAAATACATGTATCAATTAATTTGTTTCATAAAAAAATTGAAAATAAATAAATTCATATAGTTAAAAAAGCTGTTTGACGTTTATTTATGCAAAAATAAATTTATAAAAGAGACCCCAGACGACCCAAGTATAAAAAAATTGAATACTAATATTTAATTACCTGTGTCCAAGAGTATTGAGCTTGTGTACACTGTGAACTTCTACCAAAGCAGAAACATTGCGTACACCCTTCAGGGTTCAAGGCAGATAGTCCAAAAAAGCCCGGTGCACAAGATGCACATTTTTTTCCAACAACCGTTGATTTACAGGGACACACCCCACTCTCATCACATTGGCACACACCGGAACTAAAATAATAATAATTGTAAAAAAATCTTTTCACAAACTCTGATTGTCTTATCTTTATATCTTTGCAACCTAATATTGTAGACCTTGTTTTTTCAAACTGTGTATTCTGTCAGATAAAATAGTTTGAAATATCAAAGATTTTAGGATTAGAAAATTTGGGTTTTTGGCAAAGACTGAATTCCTTTATCATTATCTAAGTAAAACTTCAAAGTTCACAGGAACTTAGCACTTATCTCAAACTCCATTTATTTATCCTGATAATTTTTGCAACCTGAGCTAAACACTTTTATAGAATTGTAGATATCGAGATCAATGCTCTTCTTATTAATCTGTAGATCTTACATTAATATTAAGAAAAGTCTGTAAAATGCAACCAATTAGAGTGTCGACTGCAGAAACAGAACAGCCTATCAGAAGCCGGATAATTTTTCGTGCAATCAAAGACAAAACTCTCATTGATCGAACACCAGGAGGAATATAAAAATGAGAGCACCCCAGATTAACCAGGTCGAGATGCATTCGGTAATTCTTCTATTTGAATTCAATTACGTGTTCCTCAATAGTTCAACAAGCTTTAAATTTACGCAGTTTTTTTTACGAACTTCGTTTAAAACATATATGCCGACAAAAAAGTATAAATGAAACAGCTTAATAGCTGAAATTGTGTTCGATAGTCATAGTTCTCTGGGAAAAGGAGGCTGAAAACTAGATTTTTCTTAAGTTGATTAATTGATTAAAAAGCAAGATCATTTGAAAAAGCATTTGTTTACAAAAAAACCCGATCACATTTCCCACCAAAAGATTGCTCCTACATTGTCAGCGATCGGAGAAAAGGATGACAAACAAATTAGATTCTTGCGGATCATCTCGAACTAAACACATTAAATGTTTAGAAACAAAGAGGCTCCACAAGTAACATCAACCAACATTTTTATAAGTTAATATTTTAGAGTTTAAGCGAAACCTTGAATCTTTAAAAAAAAGTAAACTAAATCCCATCTTTGAACAGGGTAAATTCTTACCTACAAACTTCAGGGTCAGTACCAGGAACAATACAGTTACAAGCTCGACAGTTGGGGAACCTATAGAACCCTGCAGCACACCGGTCACAGTTATCTCCTTCAAATCCTTCCAAACATCTAAATGTATCCCCTTCAAAGCTTTCCAAACTCTGAATACATCTCCTTCAAATATTTCCAAACATCTAAATGTATTCCCTTCAAATCCTTCCATACATCTAAATATATCTCCTTCTAATCCTTCCAAGCATCTAAATATATCCCCTTCAATTCCTTCCAAACATCTAAATATATTTCCTCCTAACCCTTCCAAACATTTCAATAAATCTCTATTAGTCCATTTCAATATCTTTTTAAAACTTCAATTCCTCAAACAAAGGTATTGAGTCTTTGCCATAAACTCTGATTTTCTAATCTTTGTATCTTTGCAACCAAATGTCATAGACCTTAGATATTTCAAACTATGAACCCTGATAGGTCTTATAATCTAAGTTTGAAATATCAAACGTTTACACTATAAGGTTGCAAAGATATAGGGATTAGAAAATTTGAGTTTGCGGCAAAGACTCAATTTCTTAAATTTTTAAAAATGTTATACCTGCATTTGCCAGTAATCTGATCACATTGCCCATACACTGAGCCTTCCTGGTGACATTTGCAACGGGTGCACCCCTAGACATTCAGATAGAGGATCGTGGGTCGGAGAAAGGAGAATTGGAGGATAGAGAGGCGGAGGAAAGAGGATTAGAGGATCGTGGGATAGAGGAAGGAGAATTGGAGGATAGAGGATTCGCGAATAGTGGGTTGGAGAAAGGAGAATTGGAGGATAGAGAGACGAAGGATAGAGGATTAGGGGATAGTGGGTTGGAGAATAGAGGATTGTATGAAAGAGGCTTAGACTAGAGTATGATCATTATGTGTAAATATATCCTCGTTTCTTCATATATATTTATATATGTAGTTAAAAATTTCTTATCTTACCTTATTTGGATGATAGTTCCAGGTTCCTTGTTTACAGCGTTCACATCTCTCACCTTCAGTTAGAGCAGGGCATACACATCGTCCTAATTTTATAGGAAATATTCGTTAAAATTGCCTAGATACGTTATTTTTGGAAAAATATTGAATTTTATTTGTTCTTATTCAATCTTTATAATTTATTCATTATCATTTTAAAAGGGGAATAGGGGGAAATGG
>NW_019396556.1:216384-237566 GCF_000591075.1 Eurytemora carolleeae | reverse complement strand
AGAAAACTAATTGCCTATTTTTTTGAAAAAAATGTCTTTTGACCAAATTTTACAAAAAACAAGAAGAATTTGAACTAGTAGAGTTAGTTAAACCACTTCTCCTTAACTTCAACCTGCCAATAAAATAGTGGTTTAGATTGTCTCTGTGTAGTTCAATCTGCATAAAAAATGTGTTATTTTTTTCTTCATTCAGTTATTTTCTTTCAATGTTATTTATTATAGGTTTACACTATGCCACAAAGTGTGGTAAATATTACCTGAAATAAGTATGGCTGACACCAAACCACACAGGATGGTAAATATTACCTGAAAGAAGTATGGCTGTCACCCAACCACATAGTGTGGTAAATATTACCTGAAAGAAGTATGGCTGTCACCCAACCACAAAGTGTGGTAAATATTACCTGAAAGAAGTATGGCTGACACCCCACCACACAGAATGGTAAATATTACCTGAAAGAAGAAGTATGGCTGACACCCCACCACACAGTGTGGTAAATATTACCTGAAAGGAGAAGTATGGCTGACACCCCACCACACAGTGTGGTAAATATTACCTGAAAGAAGAAGTATGGCTGACACCCCACCACACAGTGTGGTAAATATAGAAGTATGGCTGACACCCCACCACACAGTGTGGTAAATATTAGTGTAGATAGACAGACCTCTCCTTCTGACAGAGGTACACCTGATACAAAATAGATAGTTAATCAATTATATATTTAGCTGAAGTGCTCGGCGTTGCCCGTAGAACTTTAGAAAAAATAGAATTTAAATAAGATTCCTATTTTTTAACCCATGTTACCCCCGGACACCTTTGGGTTCCCACAAAAAAATTCAGCCATTTTGGTCCAGCCGTTTGGCCAGCTATAGCTGACATATATATATNGCACCTTTGGGTTCCCTCAAAAAAATTCAGCCATTTTGGTTCTGTCGTGTGGCCTGCTATAGAATTAACATATATATATACAATAACAAATAGCTTAAAGCCCTATATTACAAAGATAAGCCCAAATGAAAAGTCACGAAAAAAATAAAAGTTTCATTTTCATTTCATTTCGGTCCAAAGCTAAAAGAATATCTTTAAAATGGTAGTACATTAAAATATAGACATCTCTGAAAGTTAGTCATCATATTTTAGAAAGCCTCGGCTTTAAAGTGTAAAGTTTTCCCTATTGCACAAAAAATGTCAAGTATTTGTTATTGACCAAAAAAATGAAGTATTTCTTTAAAAAATGAATTAAATGTTTCCCCCCTTACCTTTTAAAGTTTGATTTCTGAAAGCTTTTTCATCTTCCTCATTAGCTAAAACCTAAATTTAAATAAAATAAAATTATACTTTGTTGTTTTTAACATGGCTTTATTAATCAATAATATTATTAAAAACTCTCAAAACCTTTTTAAAATCGAATTTTAATTCTAATTCACAACGGTTTCCTTCGACAGTAAAGAAAATATTGCCTAAAAATCTGTCTTGAAACACTGAATTAAAAAACGTTTAAAACATTAAAATTGGTTAAAAATTAAATAAGTTAATGGCGAAAATTAATAGTATTTTGGTTCTTGATCAAACATTTTTCATTTTTGCTATTGAGTCTAACCACCCACCTTGTTAGAATTTTTTAATCAAGCAAAGAACATTCCCGTGGTTATACCATGTTCCATGATCAAAATTTGAGGCAAATTGTTCTGGGGTTCCTGAGTTATGATTGGATAAATAAACAGTCAAATTTTACCTGTAATGATTGAAAAAGACTGAGAGATTCAGAAAACGGTTTCTCCCCTAAAGTTCCTGGAGGAACTGTTGTCGTCTTCCTCTGGTCCTTCTCCTCATCATCCTCTTCACCCTCTTCATAGTCGTCCTCTTGGTCCTCGTCAGACATGGTGGAGTTGTCAGCACTCCTTCTTTTTCGAACTTTCTGTAATCCATCTCTCCAGTTACAAGAGGGAGTCTACAAATACAATAAGATTATGGTGTTGAAACAAAATGTTAGCAACGAATACAATTTAGTAAGCAAAGGTGTTTACCGGACAGGAACCGTGGCACATTCGTATATCACATTCTATATAGAGAGCTGGGGTTCCAGTAAACCTATATTCATCCAATTCATTTATTAATAATCATCTTAGAATTCATTTATTTTTATATTTATTCATTGATGCTCAATAATGTTGAAATTTGTTCATCAACAATAATATAATTTCAAAAGCCATAATATTATTATGTCTGCTAGAGTTTATTTAATGAAAACGGTTAACGGCTGTAAGATGTGTCTATAATGTCTCCGCAAGATGAACAGTGATGACAGACAAGTTTACTCTTTTGTAAACTGTAGTTTTCTTTTTGTTTTAAGTTCAACTGTATGTAGTCAAAACGTAAATAAACAAATTGTAAACATAGCAGACGAAACTCTTACAGGTAACAGCTTTCTCATTAGGTATCACTATACTAAATCAAAGAACTACTAAAAAAGACGATATCGAATTCGTCAATTATCAATCAATCAATTATTAAATGTTAATAATTATTTTGTTAATGAATTAGTTTCCTAAAAGTTTTCATGTTTGCGTAGATAACAGTTTCGTACATTGAGTCCTGATGTGCCCAAGTACCCTGAAACTTCGCAATCAATTTTTCGTCAACTGGACATCTAAAATAGAAATAATCAATCAATCAAGCAACAAATCGATCAAACAATCTAAAATAGAAATAATCAATCAATCAAGCAACAAATCGATCAAGCAATCTAAAATAGAAATAATCAATCAATCAATCAAGTAACAAATCGATCAAGCAATCTTAAATAGAAATAATCAATTAATCAAGCAACAAATCAATCAAGCAATTCAAAATTGACGAAAATTTTTTTTGTGATAGCACTCAATACTCAATATCTATATTATGGAATTTAATTTCTGAAGATACCATCAAATTGTTAAAACGAGGCGGGGATGTAAAACCAACTGCAGACAAATTTTTCTTTCCATTTCAAAAATTGGTTGAAACAAGCGTAAACAACTTTGTAGTTATTATTGAATTATTGCGTACTTGTTTTTAAGTAAACAAATATAGGCTCTAATTCTTGCCAGTACATGGATGTTTTTCAATGTAAAAGCATAGAAAAACTTTCCCTCCATTATAAAAGTTTCAGAAATATTCCAAAGTTATGTATGTTGTATAACACTATAAGTATTCTCTAGGCTTAAATAGATGTTTTTTTTTGTTTAAAATCAAAAAAAATAAATCCCTCCGCTAGAAAAGAAATTTTAGAAATATGTTATCGCACATTTTCGCACTAATATGTATGCTGAATAACACTAGTATGTATTCAGATCAAATTCCAGGGAATAAGAATAAAGGGAAAGGAAATGGTGCTGGTCTGGCATGAGAAGGCCAGTCGCACTGCTTTGCAGACGAGTTCGTTTTTACACAAGCACACTCTTTTGGTACAGACACACAGCATGACTACAGTCAAGGAAATTGCAGAACAATGTTGTCAATTATAATTAAGCTTGAATAACGAGTAGTTTATTGTATTAATTATATGATATTCAATTTAAGTATGAAAGTTTGGCTTATAGTGATGACTTAAATATAAGTAATATATTAAATGTATATTAAACTTATTTTTAAGTAAACAATTAACAATAAACAAATGTACTCTCCTAAACTGTACAAATACCAAGATTCTTATGTACTATACCTACAGTACACACCTTCGGTTCGGTATTACTTACACACACTTGGTACAGACCCACATTCATGACGTTTCCGCCCCCTGTCAAATTCTAATCACTTACCCATTATGATCGATAAGCTGGATCCTCTTGTTGGCTCCGTTGTGCGCCACACAATCATTGACTACCATGTCGAACCCATCCCACTGGGAGCGCATGTAGATCAGGAGGGTTACAGGGTCTCCTACATGTACAGGGCCGGATACTCGGGTACCTGTGCAGTACATAGTGTACATACGTACGTTAAATTAATTTTGTTTGTTTATGCTAAAAAATCAAATATATTCTTTCTAAATTGGAGTATTTTAGATTAAAAAGAATTCTTTATATTTTCATCTCAATAGAAATACAATATTCCAGCTTTTAATTTAAGATGCTTCACTAAAATCTAGAAAATGTTACGTCCTAAAAATTTGGCATTGCAATGTAAAGTGACTTGTGGCATTATGCACCAGTGGCAAGGAACAAAAATTGCCAGAATCTATTCTCAAGATGAAAATTGCGATATATCTTACTCATTGTAACTCAGATAAATATCTGAATTGTATTGTTGTTACTTTAGAAAGGATATGTGTAATATACTAAATCATTATGAAAATGCATGTGTTGAAACTTTATAGATAGAGAAAATTTTCTATATAAATTTTTTATAAAGATACATAAATATGCCTGAAATACGTGTAATATGTTATTAAACAGCTTTATATTATTGGGCGCTAATTTGCGTGTAAAGCCCTTCATGTTTATATAATTCAAGACGACATTTTTATAATTCAAGACGACATTTTAATAATTCAAGACGACATTTTAATAATTCAAGACGACATTTTAATAATTCAAGACGACATTTTAAAAAATTTCCGATGTTTTCCTTTATTAAAATTGAACTGCATGTATCCATTCTACCTGTTAATCCATATCCATTCCTTATCTCCATAAAACATTCTGGTGGGGTTAAAGTGAACACAACAGGATCTGCTGTATTGGTCCTAAACATGTATTTTTGTACAGTACTGTATTGGTCCTAAACATGTATTTATGTACAGCACTGTATTGGTCCTAAACAGTAGGAAGAACATTTTTACTAAACATAATCAATCAAAATACAAAAAAGTCGAAAAGCATTAGAAAAGTATATATATCCTTTCTTCTAGTATTTTTTATCCGAATTCTTATTTTTTTAAAAAATTTTTTGGTTGGTTAATCTCGATGCGCTCCAATGTAAGAACAATCTTAGGAGACGACATTTTCCGTACATTGGAGCGCTACGAAATTAACCAATCTTATTATTCAACCTTGACTAATAGTAATGTACTGGCGAAAAGTGGCGAATATCATGTCATTTGAAAAGTGGCGAATATTAAGTCATTTTAAAAAAAGTAATAAATGAATTTTTCTATAAAAAACTTACCTTGAATCCACTATGATAGAAAGTGAAGGGGTTAATTTCTACTGCAGTGAAAATACAAGGATAGATGATGGAAGAATGTGTATTTTGTCAAAATCAAACATTACGATAACCGGGTTAATACAATTTCAGAACTATACAGGGTGTTCCAAGCGGGATTATTTCGTAAACATAATTGTGTATCATAGTTGAAACATTAAACACTATAAACTGCTAGTCTTGGGATTTCCAAAATGTGGTCTACCATTTTTTCACCTTCAAAATTGACGGAGATATTAGGAAATTTGTCCAGATTCCAGTTAATTAAAAATCAACAAAACTGTTCAAATATATTTAATATCTCCGTCAATATTAAAAATATATAAAGAAAGTAGGCCACATCTTGGAAAGCTTATTAGAAGTTTAACATTTTTTTTTTATGTACTTTATGTCATTTATTAATTATCGAGTTCAAAGACGATATTCAAGTCGTCTCTCAATTCCCATGTTTATTGGGACACCCTGTAGTGGGCTACTAAACAAATGAATATAAGTGTATTGAAAGAATAAATGTAAATGTTGAGCATTAAAGGCCTTTAGCAGAAAATATTATGGAACTGCACAGTGTAAAATTACAAAATATTTTGTCAAAAAAATTAATTAAATTTGTTCAGCATTTAAATTACTAGTTTACTTTAAAAAGCTTTTTGAAAACTATTTTTTGTACAACTTAAAACATTTAAATTCTTTTCTTTTAATAAAATTCTTATTTATTGTGCATTGCGAACTAAGAACAGTACAGTGTACAGTGTACTGTTCTTAAAACAAGTGATTTAACTTCATTAGGGACTGCAGAGACGTAATTTTAAGGTCACCTCCGTTTATAGACTACCATGTATTATTCACAACGGACATCTTTAATCCTGAATCTGAGTAAAAATGGGCAAGATATAATTCATTTTTTGTATAAGTGTTTAATTCTGAAAACTTTCTATATTGTTTTTAAAGCGTAAATCTGCAACAGAGAAGCCAAAATTGAAAAATATTTGCAGGTAAAAAAATAAGAATATCTTTTCTATCCTTGATTAGAAAAGGTTTAAAGAGTACCGTTGTGATTTGGACGTGCCACTCTACTTAAATAAAGGGTCAATTGAAATTACGCTGACAATTCCTTTAATCAAAAGAACAGGTTCATTTTTAATGAAACACCAGACTTGCATTCAATAACACCCGTACACGGTACACATTTGAAAACATTGTACAAAGTTTAAGACTGTATTGTACATAAAAGTTGAACGTGTTGTACAACGGTTGATGTTAAAGAGGAGGGCTAGGTCGGGATTCATCTATCTCCAGTTCGATCTCTCGGCTGAAATGCGCCAAGCGGTAGGATTAGAAATCCACAATTAGAATTAGTCATATAAATCAGAAAGATAGAGAAAGAAGGCGATATTTAAAATCATGAAATATAGAGAAAGAAGACGACTTTAGAAATAAAACAGAGATATAAAATAATCAAGTATAGAGACAGAATATTCAAGAAAATGAAAAATATAAGAAAGATACTTCTTATTAAAGTTATAGATACTTACTCAACCTCCAGGAATGGAAAAGTGACAGTTTTCCAAAAATCGTATCCGTATTCACATGTTACCTAAATATCATATATTGTCAACACTTTTGTAAATATTAAAGGGAACACATATACGATTGTCTTGTTATAATATAAATAGATAAAACTTACTTTAAAATGTTCATCCCACTCCTCTTCAATCATTGGGTTATACTGTATTGTAACTGTGTTCCACATAAAGTTTTTCTGAAAATAAAAATATTCAGTTTTAATGTTAAAAAAGTTTATTTTGTACATACCGTTGTTTGTTTATTGGCCACGTCTCTCTTATGATGATCTGAGCCACCCAGTGTTCCGCATCTAACAAAAATTAATGTTAAATTTTTATTTTCAACTTTAAAATTATAATTTAGAAAAGTTCTACCTGTTCAGTTGTATATAGAACTCGTACACATTAGATCCCGTACCATTGATGTACATACAATCATTGTCATGGGTGTAACCTTAACATTTACGGTGAACGATTATTTTTTATTTAATTTGAAATTATGAAATCGCTTTTTTTTAAATTGCGGGTTCACTACACAGGTGATTTGCGCATTTCTACTAAAGGGACTTATCAGAATCAAATTATTTTGAACCTAGAAAAACTACAATATCTTCCATTTTATTGTTTAGGTCAAGATTAAAATCGTTTTAAATCGGCCATTGTCATTGGATGGAGTGTCATTCAGCTTAATTTAATCTTAATATCCCTTTAAAAATTGGGTTTTAATACTTTTTGATTTATATTTTAATCTTGTAAATTCAAATTAAAATAAATGATTTATCATACAACTTATTTTTATAAAATTCTCCAACTAAATCCGCGAAATCAGCAAAATTCTTTATAGCCAAAAAACGCACAAATTATTTAAAAAAATAANAGAATACTGGAGGGGAGGTAAATTTCACATCGGATGATTTTACTTTTCACATTTTTAAAAAATTTACATATCACAAGCTTGTGATATAATTATTTTCCGATTACAAATATTTATATTGTAATTATATTTAATTATAGGGCAAGTACATTAGATATTCTAACACCTAATACCGATCATTATTATTTGTTTTTATTTTGTTAGCACTATATTTAATCCTAACCTGTAGAAGCTGATTTAAATACGTTCCAAGAACTTGGTTCGTTATAAAAACTGTTAAGGTTTTTATAAATTAAAAAGTTTGAAATGTTTTGTAAATTAAAAATGTTTATTCTAAAAGTTTGTTTCCGAAACATATGACAATTTTAGATTAAAAAATTTTGAATTGAACGCCTTATTAAATCTTGAGAATATAATTTTAAGTAGAACAAGCCACTGCGTCTCAAATTTAAGCCGCGCGGCTCAAATTCTTCAAATTCAGCCTCAGAACACTTGTTTTTGGTGTTTATTTTTGTTTATATTTTAGTACAGTTTTGAAATGTTGAAACGTTCAAAAAGGAGTTGAGTCTTTGCCACAAACTCTAATTTTCTCATCCCTATACTTTTGCATCCTAAAGTTGTAGACCTTAGATATGTCAAACTATGAGGTATGTTAAATACAATAATCTAAGATTCAAAGGTTTACCCCATCAGGTTGCAAGATTTAGGGATTCGAAATTTTGAGTTTGTGGCAAGGGCTCAATTCCTTTACAGTATTTTGGTACTTTTTAAAAGTATGAAAACTTTTAAAATTATAGAAAAACTAGTTCAACCGAGGCTTCACAATGTTGCCAAGGGGGGGGACCAAAAATTGTGCCCCCCCCTAAACAAAAGCCCTAGTACGCCCCTGTACATATATCGTCCTCATAGATATAAAATAATTCTTGTATATCTATGATCGTCCTATACTGCTTTATTTGCTATCTTTTACTTTTTTGTTTGGCCATTTATTAAAATTGTATTTATCCAATAGATAATCAAGTACAATAGGTGGCAATAGAGAAATGAACCAATCATACACGAAGTCACAAGTGTCAAATATAACAAGGAAAACGAAATTTTCTCACATTAGTTGACATGTTTTCCAAGATTAAATAAAAAAGTGTTAAGAAAGAAACTAAAGAACACATAAAATTACACTTATTTCACTGTCAGATAAGCACTTTAATTTATTCTAAAATTATCACTATTATTAATAATTTTGTCGGACACAAAAACTGAATTGACACTTGTGACATCAGAATACAGCTGTACTGAGAGTGTACACATTTTACGTTGCCATCTATTAATACTAGAATCTAGTTGGTATGGATAAATTCTTTAACGCTATTTTTAGACAATAATTAAAAAAAGTACTTTGCTGATAATAACATATAGTCCTATACTTATAGAATAAACATATTGTCCTATACCTGGCCTACAGAATTATATCTGTTGTCCTATAACTGTAGAATACTTTGTCCTATACCTGCAGAGCACTTTGTTCCATACCTCCAGAGTACTTTGTCTGATACCTGCAGAATACTTTGTCCTATACCTGTAGAGTACTTTGTTTTATACCTGCAGAATATGGTGTCCTTTACCTGCTGAATACTTTGTCCTATACCTGCAGAATATGGTGTCCTTTACCTGCTGAATACTTTGTCCTATACCTGCAGAATATGTTGTCCTTTACCTGCTGAATACTTTGTCCTATTCCTGTAGAGTACTTTGTACTATACCTGCAGAAAACTTTGTCCTTATACTTGCAGAATATGTTGTCCTATACTGGAGAGTACTTTGTCCTATACCTAAAGAATACTTTGTCCTATACCTGCATAATAATTTGTCCTATACCTTCATAGTAATTTGTCCTATACCTTCAGAATACTTTGTCCCATACCTGTAGAGTAATTTGTCCTATACCTGCAGAATACTTTGTCCTATACCTGCAGAATACTTTGTCCTACATCTGCAGAATAATTTGTCCTATACCTGCAGAATACTTTGTCCTATACCTGTAGAGTAATTTGTCCTATACCTGCAGAATACTTTGTCCTATACCTGCAGAATAATTTGTCCTATAACTGCAGAATAATTTGTCCTATAACTGCAGAATACTTTGTCCTATAACTGCAGAATAATTTGTCCTATAACTGCAGAATAATTTGTCCTATAACTGCAGAATACTTTGTCCTATAACTGCAGAATAATTTGTCCTATAACTGCAGAATACTTTGTCCTGTCCTATACCTGCAGAATAATTTGCCCTATACCTGCAGAATAAATGAGTCCAGCAAAAGAATCATTGAAAGCAACTCTTAGCTTCATAAAATCATCTCTGCATTCGGCTTCAATGTCTGAAAAGTAAAATTTAATCTATTTTTTAAAGATTGTTTGAGCTAAAATCTGAGTAATTGCAGTTATTTTTGGCTTTACAGTCTAGGAACTGATTTATCGTCTGAAACTTTAACTTTCTAATTCTAACATCTTTACGATCTGATGGTGAAAGCTTTTGATTTTTGAAATTTTCCTATTTTGTCTATTGCAGAATTAAAAGTTGCAAATATCAAAGGTGATATCAGATTTCAAAGATGTAAAGATACAACAATTAAAATGAATTTAAGAAGAATAATAACTACTCATCATATTTTTAACAGCGTAAAAGAACTGAGTTTTAGCCACAAATTCTGATTTTCAAATCGCTATATCTTTGCAACCTAGTGGTGTAAACCTTTGATATTTCAAGCTATCATTATTTGATCTAAAATAATTCATAGTTCTCCGACATTGAAATGCAAAGATATAGGGATAAGAAAATCAGAGTTTGTGGCTAAAACTCAGTTCCTTTAAAGTAAGCTTAGCGTATTCGATATTATTCTTGACTATTTAAAAATAAAATAAAATTTTTATTTGTTTTTCGAAAAATTCATATACTTACGACTAACTCTGGGCATGACCCTGTTGGCGGGGGGGAAATATCCAAAGGATGGTTTTCCTCCCTTCTTGACTTTATACGTGGTCGGTGGGTAGGGAGACGGACTGGAGTAGGGAGTAGGAACTCCATACGGGGTAGGAGTAGGATAGGTATTGTCGAAATTAAGAGACGCCTACAAATAAAAATACTTTTTAAATTAGAAACATAAAATATTTTATGAGAAAACTGCGACAAACGTTTGAATAAACAATCATACAAAATATCTGCTCTGAAACTATTCTTATAAACATAGATTAATAACAATACAGATAGATAACTAGATGTCGTCTTTTCAAGTTTTAGGGTTTTTTAGTTCACATTAATCCTAAGTCAGAGGCCCAAAGGAGTAACGCGGATGCTTTCTTGAAAAGTCGACATCTAGTGTTCTATCTGTATTGTTATTAATCTATGTTTTTAATTATAAAATGACTCTCTAAGTGTTTTGTAATTTTTAACTAATTTGTTTCTAAAAAAATATTTTTATTAATAAATAAATTGTTACAATTATAACTCTCAAATCAAAGACGACAACAATACCACAACTTTTTGATTACCACTGTAGTTAACTAGGTAAATAAGGTATATTTTCTTTTATGAGAATAACATGCATAAAGGCTTATCAGTGCTAAGGCATGCAAACTGAACAATTAGCAAAATTTAAAAGGAATTGAGTTTTTGGCACAAACTCAAATTTTCTAATCCCTATATCTTTGCAACCTGATTATATAAAACTTTGATATTTCAAACTTAGATTATTTAATCTAACAGAATTCACAGTTTGAAATATCTCAGGTCTACAACATTGGGTAGCATAGATAAAGGTATGAGAAAATCAGAGGCAGTGGCAAAGACTTCTTTCCCAATGTTTAAAGTGGACTGCTTTGTGTTCATCTAACCTACTTTAAAGTGAACTGCTTTGTGTTCATCTAACCTACTTTAAAGTGAACTGCTTTGTGTTCATCTAACCTACTTTAAAGTGTATATTTATAATTTAAAAGCATGCAAAATATAATTATTGTTGTATATTTGGTATAATAATTTATCTATCCAATTTGTTATTAATTTATATTTTTTGTATTTCAATGGTTTTCTGAAATATCAGAAATGGCCGCTTAAATAAAACAAATGTTAAAAATAAATGCATAACATCTTTTTTTATTTTAATTATATTATAAAACTGGGATTATAAAACTAGGAAGACCATTTCAATTTATAAAAGACAAATCTTTAAAGATGTTCTCAGAGAATTATGGTATATAAATATATTATGAGGATGACATTGAGAATAAGATGAGAAAAGGATTTGACTAACATCTGCCAAATTAGCCACATTTTTCAACGCTAACACCATTCGTATAAAGAACAACTAAATCCAAATTAGTTCAAGTTTTATTAAAATACATTTTAAAAATCGTTTTGTTGAGCCGTCTGTCAATGCATATTTTAAATTCACGCTTCTTTTGCATTTCTGCATCCAGAAGGAGGGGGGGGGGGAATTACTTAGTCAATACATGTCACATTTCTGCATCAAGAAGGGGGGGGGGAATTACTTAGTCAATACATGTCACATTTCTGCATCAAGAAGGGGGGGGGGAATTACTTAGTCAATACATGTCACATTTCTGCATCAAGAAGGGGGGGGGGAATTACTTAGTCAATACATGTCACATTTCTGCATCAAGAAGGGGGGGGGGGGGATTACTTAGTCAGTACATGTCACATTTCTGCATCAAGAAGGGGAAGGGGGAGGTATATAGTCAGTACAAGTCACATTTCGTAGAGTTGAAAGATCTAATATTGACGATGTAGTAAGTAAGTAATCGTTTATTTATGAAAAATAACAAAACATACAAAATTAAGTGATTTATTAGTCATATTTACGCATTCATGACAGAAGACCATTAATATTACCATCAAAGTAAGAAAAATTTCACTTGGTTTAAGAGTTGGAACTTTTTTCGCCCAAACATGAAAAAGCATAATATCATAAAAGTCTAAAAAAATGTATACAGGGTGAGTAAAAAAAGTGATTATCGATGTTTTAGACAAAATTTTCAAAATTTTTATTTTGTTCGGATTTTAGGCATAAAAAGATAAAATAAGATAAAAAATATAAAATATTTTGGAACATTGAAAAAAAAATCTGAAATACCAAATTAAAAAAGACAATTGGTTGAAAAATTGTCGGAAAAAATCTGTTGTTTGTAAACAATTTTTCTAAAATATTTTATTTTCAAAAAACAAATTTGGTTTCGCGATTTTTTTTTCAACGCTCAAAAAATATTTTATCACATTTTGTTTTATTTTGCCTGAAATCCAAACAAATGTAAATTTTGTAAATTTTGTTTAAAAACTTTGATAATCCTGTTTTTGGGACTTTTTTGTACATATTCAATTTTACAGGTAGAATAAAATGGTAAATTATAAGACCTGGATAAAACAACTGGTTGACGACTTGAAGAAAAGTTCTCATGTAAATATATAATTATGCATGCTTAGCATAAACTTCTTTTCACAGGAATATCTGGTTCGAGCACATTAGTGATCCGACGCATTAATCACGCACACCGTCTCATCAATTAGAAGGCGAAAACAATGCGTGAAAATGCGTACAAAATTAGATGTAATTGCGTAAACCACAGGTTTGACGAGTGATTGTCAACATTATATCTATGTTCAAGGTCAAAAAAGTTAAAGATGAAATGTCTTTTGAGAGACGATATTAAATAAATAAATAGATAGATGAACTCAAGAGAATTTGAGAGACGATATTAAATAAATAAATAGATAGATGAACTCAAGAAGAATTTGAGAGACGATATTAAATAAATAAATAGATAGATGAACTCAAGAAGAATTTGAGAGACGATATTAAATAGATAAATAGATAGATGAACTCAAGAAGAATTTGAGAGACGATATTAAATAGATAAATAGATAGATGAACTCAAGAAGAATTGGAGAGACGATATTAAATAAATAAATATATAAATATAATAAAGAAAAAATGAGAATGGAATATGCATATATAAATATGTAAAATATGAGAAATTTATTTAAAAATTATACCAATTATTTATTCATTTATTAAATGATTTAGAATCAAATGAATTTATGCTAAAATAGTTTAATTAAGGCACACACTTCCAGTAAAATTTGATTAGTAAACCGATTTATTATAAGCTTTTAAAACTGATTTTATTAAACCTAACAACTTGTCTTGTGCCCTAAGAGAAAATATATCCGTGTATATGTGTTCCCCTCCACTGAATTATATTCTAATCTGTAAAATTGGCAAAAAAATTACCCCCGCTCTTTTCGGAGCTGAATATTCATCAAAGTCAGATTTTTCAAATAGTTGTTGTGATGATTGAAGACCCAACCATGACCAGTTTGCTCCAGTATCTCTGCGCTGATATTCCTGGTATCAGAGCAATATAAAGATTACATGCACTCCAAACCAACGGGTTGAAATCTGACCATGCAAAATTTTTGGGCAAATTTTTGTTCCTATCAGGCAAAAAACTAGCATATGGTACTTGCTTTACACAGACAAAAAAAATTCTTAACATTACGAAACATGTAAAAAAATGTATCAATGAAAATGAAAAGCTACAATTAAGGATTTAAAGAAAGGTGTGTTGATCAAATTTTTAAACATCTCAAAATGTGTTTTTTTAAGCACAAAACTTTTTCAGGATGTTTTTTTTACGAATTTATACGTCAAAGGTAAATCAAATCTATATAAATCCAGCACAGTGTACAGTGTACAGTGTAAAGTGTACAGTGCACAGTGTACAGTGTACAGTGTACAGTGAACAGTATGCATTGAAAAAAGTAGTAAATAATACAACACCTGTTGTGGAGGTTCTATGTAACGTAGTGCTTTGTCACTTGATGAGTCTTCTGCTTGACGTACTGTACTACCGGGCTGTACTGTACTGCCTAGGTTAAGTGCTCCTGATGACCCAGGTGTACTCACACTAACAGTTCTACAGAGGAAAATATGAACTCTATAATCAGAATACATGGCTGACTGGGCCATCCATTAAAACAGATTTTTAAAAATTCTTCAAATAATTGTTTAACTATGTAAAATTAATATAATACAAAGTAAGTGTGTATTCACTTCAATGGTTTTATTCTCTAAAAAGTTTGCTTTATTGTATAATGTATACGTGTTGAGAAGATACAAGTTTCAACATACAGGGTGTCCCATATTATATTAGATTCTTTATAGCTCTGAATTGCGATTTTTGGGACTAATCGGAAATCTTTTTTAAAACAATGAATCGTTTAAAAAAATCTAGTAAAAAATTGTTATGTAGAAAATAATAGGGTTTCGAATTGTTATGTGCGTATTTCGACGTTAAAGCTTAGAATTAATCCAATATTATATGGGACGCTTTGTTGCATAATCTTGCGCTTAGGTTATCAAACATTTACATGTGTCAATTCGTAAACATTTTGCCGAGTAAAGAAAAGTTTTTAATTTTTTCAGAAAAATCTAAAGAATGAAATCTACTTAAAACCTGGTTCCAGTTTTCGGTCTGATGTATTTTACAAGATTATATACAGGGTGTCCCAATAAACATGGGAATTCAGTGACGAATTCGATATCGTCTTTTTAAATAATTCTTTGATTTAGTATAGTGATACCTACTGAGAAAGCTGTAATTTGTAAGAGTTTCGTATTTTGTTTGTTTATGTTTTGACTGCATAAGGGTGTACTTAGTAAAACAAGAAAATTGCAGCATACAAACTTGTCCGTCTTCACTGTTCATCTTGCAGAGACATTATAGATACATCTTTACAGTCTTTTACCTTTTCATAAAATAAATTCTAGCAGACATAATAATATTATGGCTTTTGAAATTAGGTATTACAATGCTAATTCATAACAAAGACGATATCCAATTCGTCACTGAATTCCCATGTTTTTAGACACCCTGTACTTTCATATGCTGAGTTGAAGATCATAACATTTTGCAATAGAATTCAGAATAAATTAAGAATAAGAAGAATTAGTTCATTGTTTGCCTGGGTGATGTAAGCCTAGAATCATGGTAGGGTATAGGAGGGTACGGAGGCGCTAGGCCCTTGGCTTGTGGAGTATATGCCGGGGGTAGGCCTAGGCTCTGGGTAGGGTAGGCAGATTCTAGCTTCGGCTTAGGGCTTGGGTATTCATCTCGATATATTACCTTTTACGTTCAAAATTTGTTTATTTATTTAAAAATATGCAGTTTCTAAATTGTCTCATATCAAATTTTCCAGTAAAATAGACGGTTAACTAAAATCAAACTGCTAACAATCGATCAGACCAATTTTATAAGGAGCTGTGACCGGCCCTCCATTTATAGAACTGTAATCTCCGCTTCATTTCAAGTATTAGACCGACTTTTAAGCATCTACAGCGTTCTGTACAGTACACATAAGGCAAAACAGAACATATACCATACGAATCGGTAACCGCCAAAAAAGTTCTCTGAAAAAAAAGTTTTCGGAAATAAAATACTAAACTCTGGCACAAAAAAGTCCTGTGAAAAAAAGTCATTTGAAATAGAAAATCTCTGGAAATAAAGTCTTACCATTTTGAGACTTTATTTTCTAGAATTTTTTCTGGTTCCAGTATGATTTTAAACAAAAAGTCTCCGGAAAAAAAATGGAAACAAAAGATGTTTACAACTATGGAAAAAAGGGAAAAGGCAAAGAAGAAAAGTCAGTTTTATGAAAACGTCTCAGACTTGACCCCATTTTCCCAAGACTTTTTTTTCTTCCTGTGATCTTATTTCCTGAGACTTTATTTGCAGCCCTCAGGACTTTTTTCCAGTGACATTTTGTCCTAGGACTTCAGAAATTTGAGGCTTTTTTACCCAATTTTTTATTTCAAGTTTTTTTTCTAGAAACCTTTTTTCCACGTACTTTCTTACAAAGACTTTGGAATTAATGTGATTTAGTTGCATATTCTATTCACAACGTTGTCCATAATGGAGTGACCAAAGACTGAATAAGATATTGATCTTTGTAACTTTGAAAATTGATTATTTTCAATTTCAGGTTTTCTATATTTGTCACTTGCGGATTTCTGCTACAGAAACATTGGAAGATCTAAACACATGACTAGGGTTTTCAGCGAATGAAACGTTTCGCGGAAAAATGCGAAAATTCTCGTTCGTATTTCGCAAACTTACAACGAAATTTCGGAAAATGCAAAATTAAAAGTTGAACTTGAAAATTAAAATGATTTTCCACACAGATTGCTACCATTCATGTAGGGTTTTTCAATCTCTTTCGATTTATCTTAACCTATTCTTGTCTTTGCTTGGATGACTTGGATGCTTTAAGGGAATTCCTTAACCTTTCTTGTCAAGATAAAAACAAAAAACGAGAAAAGATTAAATCAAAAACAAAGAAAATTTTTCCTTAGGTGTCACAGGCGGGAGAACTGGTTCTTGTAAATACTGAGCGTAGGGAGGTCCAGGAATATCAGAATTATCCTGCAAACCAAACCAAATATTTATTCACAATAAACCAAACCAAATATTTATTCTCAGTAAACCAAACCAAATATTTATTTACAATAAACCAAACCAAATATTTATTCACAATAAACCAAACCAAATATTTATTTTTAATAAACCAAACCAAATATTTATTCACAATAAACCAAACCAAATATTTATTTTTAATGACCCAACCCAAATATATATTTTTAATAAACCAAACCGAATATTTATTCTCAGTAAACCAAACCAAATATTATTCTTAATAAACCAAACAAAATATTTATTCACAATAAACCAAACCAATTTTTTTTTAATAAACCAAACCAAATATTCATTCACAATAAACCAAACCAAATATTTATTCTTAATAAACCAAACCAAATATTTATTCACAATAAACCAAACCAAATATTTATTCTTAATAAACCAAACCAAATATTTATTCTCAAAAAACCAAACCAAATATTTATTCTCAATAAACCAAACCAAATATTCATCCTCAATAAACCAAACAAAATATTTTGTTCTCAATAAACCATACAAAATATTTATTTTCAATAAACCAAACCAAATATTTATTCTCAATAAGCCAAACTAAATATTTATTCTCAATAAAAGAATACGGGATAAAAAAAAAACTCGTCTAAGTGCACTCAGAAAGAATTTGATGAATGAGGCTTATCTACAGATTCGTAAAAAAGACAAAGATACAAAACATTCTGAATTGAGTTTTTAATTAGGCTTGTTCAAAATATCTTGGAATTTGATCGTTTAAAAATTCTGATTTCTAAGTATCTACTTCCTATATCTTTGCAACATTATATTAGAAAATTAGAGTTAGAGTCGAGTGATGAATTCCTCAATGTATATCAAGCAATTAGTTTTTTACCATGAATTTTTTTTTAATTATTCTAGATTATTTATAATGTTAGTAAAGTGAGTATGAATCTAAAAGTGTGCTCAGTTGGTTTAAATTTCCTCAGCAGTAAAATGTGAATCATGATGGACCAATGTTGGGATCCCGTTCACAACCTTGTACAACCAAAGCAATGTTCGCAATGTTGAGAAAATCGCCAAAAGTAGTTGATATAAATGTTATTAAGGAAAAAGATGAAAAATATTATTTTTTTAATGCCTACGTACCGAACCTATATTGTTTTTCTTTTTTCTCCAGTATTAATTTTGTAAGGGGGGGGGGTAATGGTCTGAGCCCCTTCCTATCCCCCCCCCCCCATTAATTTATTATATTAATTGAAATTTTTTAAAATTGCTTTTTTCCTTTTCGATCTGTGATGAGGGAATGAAGTTAAGGTTTGGTTTGGAGCCAGGTATTTGGTTTAGAAACTCCAGGTTTGGTTTGGATCCCGGGATCTGGTTCAGAAACTCCAGGGGTACTGGATACACCCTGGGGGTTGTACTGATAGAGTCTGGTGGAGCACGGGGGTCGTATACCTTCAACCAATTCATTAAAGTCAACAAAAGTTAAAGTCCCCAAGAAGCTAGTCACAAAATCCGAACATGATGGATGATGCACAAACAGCAGGAAGAAAGTGGAAATGTCAAATAGTTGCAGCTGCTATCATTTTATTATTCCTAGAATTTTGCTAAAATTAAAACTTAAAAGATAAATATGATTGAAAAATCATAAATAAGATTAGTTCGTAATTGTTTGGGTGAGCCAAGATGATGAATGTTAAAAGAAACATACTTTGTAACTTTGGAAGCTTGTTTTTAAAACTTTGAATAACTTGTTAAACCCAAAAAGAAATATTTAATTGTTTCAAAATTTTTTTCTGATGATCCTTTGTTTAAAAAGCACTAAAACCATTGTTAAAATTCGGCATTTTCATTTATCAGCTATCAGGGAACATTCAATCTCACATGCACATTGTATATCACAAAAAATGTGTAGCGAAAACATATAGTTTTTGAAATAGAATGTCTGATACAATTAATCCAATGTGCTTTAATAAGATACTTCCTTGATGCATGTGATTAAATTTTAAAAATATAAAATCCCACTTTACGAACCGTGGTCACAGCATAAAATACACCTTTGCGTGTATGTTTTTTGCAGTCTGTAGAACATTAATAATTTCAAGTTAGTTACGAAATACAAGGTTACAGTTAACAGTTTCAATCAATGAATAATGAAGGTTTCCTTGTAAGTTGAATCCCCACTTCTCCTGTTAGTTTCCTGGTGCACCACATCTACACTCGGACCTTTACGCCTAGGCCGGGGTTTATTAGGTCTATGAGGAGGTTTCTTGTAGGATACCTGCATATTCTCATATCTGGACTCAGCTACGTTCTGATCGGACTCCGCCTCAAGGCTGCTGGGAGGCTCCAGGGCAGGGATGGAGTCAGGTTTTACCATGACAGGCTTGGGGGCGGACATTAACTCCGGCTCCGAAGCTCGGCGGGTGACATAATGCTACATGAGGTTGGTTAGTTTTACTAGTAAAGGGAGTGTCTGGCTAGACATGGTAGTATAGCTGAGAATACAGCTATAGAGAGACATTTTTCAGGATTCATTTGAGACATATCAGACATATTTACAGTACATATTTGTTCAGCAAAAGTGCAAATTTAATCTTTAAAATCATCCTGAATCATCCACTCTAGAGATATTATTTTGAGAATCGGTTTTTCTCAGTTCAACTACCATGTCCAGCCAGACACTCCCTTTAAAGAAGGAAAGGAGGATAAGGTTCATGTACGTTGGTTCTTTAGTTTTAAAAAGTAAATCGTTGGGAGACGAGAAGTTGTTCAAATTTTCGACGCAGTTCAAATACTTCTCGTTTTTAAACTAATTCGGGTTCTAATTTCTATTTTGACCTGATTAAAAGACATGTTTAAAAACTGAGATACGTATTCAAGGATTGCATATTTAAAATTGCGTACATGTTCCTATTCTCCCTAAATTCTTTAAAATTGTACAGCTCAAGTTTCTTTAAAAATTATCCTGACACTTAAATTGCAAATAGTTTAGTTAATGTTTATTCAAATATTCGTCGTAAAAGCAAACCTTTTTGTGTATATATATAATTACAAAACTTGTTGAAGAGGTATTCAGCATAGTAGAGGAAACTAACCGTTTTAGCGCTAAAGGAAGAGAGTTGTTTCTCTCTCTGGAAGGTTGAAATGCATGCAGAAAGACTAGTGAAGAAACTGTTTAGTGTGTACTCACCAGTTTATCATTAGGACGCTTGTCATACAGAGGAGAGAAATTAGGTATGCCAGGGACCTCAGCAGTGTAGAACACCTAGATTATTGTTATTATTAAAATTATTATTATTCTTAAAAACGGGAACGTNAAAATACAGATAGAACACAGGATGTCGTCCTTTTAAGATTTAGGAGTTTTAGTTCACAATAACCCTAAGGCAGCAGTCCAAATGAATTACGCGCATGCGGCGGTGAATTACAAGACAGAGGGAGAGCAGAAGCCTAACTCCTTTGGACCTCTGCCTCAGGGTTATTGTGAACGAAGCACACCCAAAATCTTGAAAAGACGACGTCTACTGTTCTATCTGTGTTGTTATTAATCTATTGATATAATAAATGGTTTGGCATGTTCCCTGTCTAATCAAGCCGTTTTCATTTAATCATCAAGCATAGTTTCCGTAAATATATCACTGGCTTTATCAATTGATTTATGGTTTATTTCTTTGATTAATTGATTTTTAGATTGGTCAAACGGGTTGCCAAGATACTCGCATGGTTAAAGTTTGTAAATTAGGAAAATATATTTCTAGTAAATTTAGAATACAAAATTGGTAACTAAATAGACTAAATAGACTAAAATAACTAAATAGACTAAATAGACTAAATAGACTGAATAGACTAAATGGACTAAATAGACTAAATAGACGTAATCGACGTAATAGACGTAATAGACGTAATAGACGTAATAGAATAAATAGAATAAATAGACTAAATAGACTAAATAGACTGAATAGACTAGATAGACTAAATAGACTAAATAGACTAAACAACATTTATTCTTAATAAACCAAACCAAATATTTATTCACAATAAACCAAACCAAATATTTATT